>NW_023994486.1:27500-105000 GCF_015586225.1 Lucilia sericata
AGTCAATTGGTAAACCCACCCTTCTAATTACCACCATTATGATGCTGCTCCTAAATTTGGTGTCAGTTTCTGTTCAAAAAAAAAAAAAATTGGCAGTCTTACACTTCTACTAGTTAAATTGCAACTTCTTACGAAAAATGTTTTGCAACTTTTCCAAAGATATTATTATATGTTTAAGTATAAAATAAAGTGTTCGAATAAAGAGCAACAAAATAGCTGGAGTTTACTTAAAACAATTATTGTGTATTTATAATTAGAGACAAATTGAATATAACCTCAATAAAGAAAATTTAATTTATAAAAATTTTAAAAAATAACTTTTACGAATTTTATTTTATTTTTAAACCACTAGATATGATTTAAAATATTAATTAGAAATTAAATGTCAAAATTTAAGGTTATTTTAGAAAATGTTTAACTTTTAATAATTAAGAATACATATTTTAAAAACTTCGAAATTCGTAAAATATTCTCTAAATCATAGGAATATCAAAAAATATAATTCTAGATTTATTTTAGAACAATTTCTAAAAACATCCAATTCGGACTTAATTTTATTTAAATGTCTTTAAAAAAGTTTATACATTTTTTATATAAAAATAAATTGCAGGCCATAGGCATACTGAAACTTGAAGTATACTTCGAATTAAAAGCAAATTTGAAACTTTATTTGTTATTTTGCAACATAAAATCATTGCTATTCGATTCCTTAATAGGTATAGATTGTCATATTTAAAATAGTTTGAAAAAAAGTTCAGTTCTAGTTCAATATTACTTCAGTTCTAGTCCCAGTTCAACTATATTTTAATTCAAGTTCAGTTCTATTTCAGTTCTTGTCCATTTCTAGTTCAGTTTTCAGTTCTAGTTCTAGTCCAGTTCTTGTTCTAGTTCAGTTCTAGTTTAGTTCTAATTCAGTTCTAGTTCAGTTCTAGTTCAGTTTTAGTTTAATTTTAGTTCAGTTCAAGTTCAGTTCTAGCTCAGTTCCAGTTCAGTTCTAGTTCAGTTCTAGTTCAGTTCTAGTTCAGTTCTAGTTCATTTCAAGTTTAATTCTAGTTCAGTTCTAGTTCATTTCAAGTTTAATTCTAGTTCAGTTCTAGTTTAGTTCTAGTTTAGTTCTAGTTCAGTTCTAGTTCAGTTCTAGTTCAGTTCTAGTTCAGTTCTAGTTTAGTTCAAGTTTAATTCTAGTTTAGTTCTAGTTTAGTTCTAGTTTAGTTCTAGTTCAGTCCTAGTTCACATTTGGTTTAGTTTTAGTTAAGATTTAGTTGAGTTCTAGTTCACATCTGATTTGGTTCTAGTTCAGTCCAAGTTCACATAAGGTTCACAATTTAAACATTTTCCTAAATACATAACCTCTTAAACCATCTTCGAAAATTTGAATTTTGTTAATTTCTTTCATTCATAAAAGAAAATTTATAAATTAATTTGTAAACAATTCAATGCTCATACATACAAAAAAGCCGGCCGGCTTTTTTAAATTAAAATAGACATTAATATACATATTTAATAACTACAGATTCAATAAATTGTAATATTGGTTAAAATGTCCACTTACAAATTAATTTATCTAAAAAGATTTTATAACATAATTAAATTTAATCAACAGTATTACATAACAACTAACTATTTATTGTACATACAACATAATAATAATTATGAAAATATATAGAGACAGTGGAATAGAGAGTATTTAGTTAATAGCCTTGTGATCCACCATATCAAACGACCTTGCACAATTTCATTTAATTACAAACAATTAAAAACAAAAATAATAAAAAAACTTCACCAACAGAAAGAAACGAAAAAAATCATTAATTAATTGTTGATGTTTATAAATTTGTTTGAACGAATTAATAAATTATTGAAGTAACTTTGATTGAATTGAACGCTATTATTAGTAGATATTTTTGCGGACACCAGCAATATATGCATACATACAGTTAATGAAATAATTATAAGATCACTTGGGGCAGTGTCACACGTTCAATATATATCGTGATATTTGCTGTATTGTGATATGTATTGAACTTGTAGCATGTAATATTGACGGATCGTGTTCCATATCACAGAAAACCCCAATTTTCTGAAATCCAAAATTCGTATCAATATTTATAATGGATCACGTGATAAATATTGAACGTGTAGCATGTTTTGTGATATCAGTCACGATACATTTGTAAAATTCGGAAAAATAAATAAAATAGAAAAACAAAAGTCAAATATTTTTTTAAATGTTAATAAAAAATATAAAAGATAATAATTTTTTCCAAATTTGTATGAATTTGGAGTTTTCGCGGCATTCTTGATATCATCGTACGACCCGTGTAGCACAAAATAATGAAAATACTGACGCGATAAATATTGAATGTGTAGCATACCGAGGTATTCATCAATCTATTAAAATGGGTCGTGATCCATATTGATCAATATACATATATTGAACGTGTGCCAGTGCCCTTAAGGGCAGTGTCACACGTTCAATATATATCGTGATATTTGCTGTATTGTGATATGTATTGAACGTGTAGCATGTAATATTGACGGATCGTGTTCCATATCACAGAAAACCCCAATTTTCTGAAATCCAAAATTTGTATCAATATTTATAATGGATCACGTGATAAATATTGAACGTGTACCATGTTTAGTGATATCAATCAAGATACATTTGTAAAATTCGGAAAAATAAATAAAATAAAAAAAAACAAAGTCAAATATTTGTTTAAATGTTAATAAAAAATATAAAAGATAATAAATTTTTTCTAAATTTGTATGAATTTGGAGTTTTCGCGGCATTTTTGTTATCATCGTACGACCCGTTTAGCACGAAATAATGAAAATACTGACGCGATAAATATTGAACGTGTAGCATACCGAGGTATTCATCAAACTATTAAAATGGGTCGTGATTCATATTGATCAATATATATTGAACGTGTGCCAGTGCCCTAACAATAACAAAAACATTTGTATAGGTTTCCAATTTTCGAAATTTGTTTCACTTTCATACATATACTCTAAACGTCTCATCAAACAGTCGGGTTTTAGTTCATTTCTAGTTCTGTTTTAGTTCAGTTCTAGTTCAGTTCTAGTTCAGTTCTAGTTCAGTTCCAGTTCAGTTCTAGTTCAGTTCTAGTTCAGTTCTAGTTCAGTTCTAGTTCAGTTCTAGTTCAGTTCTAGTTCAGTTCTAGTTCAGTTCTAGTTCAGTTCTAGTTCAGTTCTAGTTCAGTTCTAGTTCAGTTCTAGTTCAGTTCTAGTTCAGTTCTAATTCAGTTCTAGTTCAGTTCTAGTTCAGTTCTAGTTCAGTTCTAGTTCAGTTCTAGTTCAGTTCTAGTTCAGTTCTAGTTCAGTTCTAGTTCAGTTCAAGTTCAGTTCTAGTTCAGTTCTAGTTCAGTTCTAGTTCAGTTCTAGTTCAGTTCTAGTTCAGTTCTAGTTCAGTTCTAGTTCAGTTCTAGTTCAGTTCTAGTTCAGTTCTCGTTCAGTTCTAGTTCAGTTCTAGTTAAGTTCTAGTTAAGTTCTAGTTCAGTTCTAGTTGAGTTCTAGTTCAGTTCTAGTTCAGTTCTCGTTCAGTTCTAGTTCAGTTCTAGTTCAGTTCTAGTTCAGTTCTAGTTCAGTTCTAGTTCAGTTCTAGTTCTGTTCTAGTTCAGTTCTAGTTCAGTTCTAGTTCAGTTCTAGTTCAGTTCTAGTTAAGTTCTAGTTCAGTTCTAGTTGAGTTCTAGTTCAGTTCTAGTTCAGTTCTCGTTCAGTTCTCGTTCAGTTCTAGTTCAGTTCTAGTTCAGTTCTAGTTCAGTTCTAGTTCAGTTCTAGTTCAGTTTTAGTTCAGTTCTAGTTCAGTTCTAGTTCAGTTCTAGTTCAGTTCTAGTTCAGTTCTAGTTCAGTTCTAGTTCAGTTCTAGTTCAGTTCTAGTTCAGTTCTAGTTCAGTTCTAGTTCAGTTCTAGTTCAGTTCTAGTTCAGTTCTACTTCAGTTCTACTCCTGTTCCATTTCAAACAACGCACAAAGTTTGTAATAAATTCAAGACCCTAAAACTATATCATTTACTGTAATCTAAAGATAAAATTAAGATTAGTTTTTTCAGAAATAAATCTACTCAATAAAATATTTATGTAAAACATTATTTTTATTATGAATAAAAAAAATAGAAAAAATACGAGTGGGCGGAGGAGCAGGAGTAAAGAAGATGATTGAATGATCAATGAAAATCTTAACAATCAATTAAGTACTAGATTTCATTTGCAATTATTTTTTTTTTTTTTCATTTTTCAAATTTTGTAGGAGTATTGATATCAATTACTCAGCCAGACAATTATACGACACAACAATCAATGTTTGGAATGGTTAGTTTAGATGGTGGTATATCCCCAAATGACTAAAACACACCAAGTGGACGATAGTAATAAAAATTACTCACTGGACACAGAATGAGTTTAGTGTGGCGTTGAGTCTGGACATATTATTTATTTACGTTTTTTTCTTTAATTTTTTACAAAAAAACTTACAATTGTCGACAATTAATTTGAATTATTTATGAGACTGCGATTTCTTTATTCATGTTTCTTGTTGTTATGGTGTTTAATTTAAAAATGTGAAATTTTTCAAGATTCAATTTTACCGTTTTGGTTTAAGTAGAGAATTGACGGGATTTTACATAATATGTAATACACAAATGTTTTCTTATTTGAAGCGTTACTTAAGGATCTACAGCCGATTTCCGATTATTCATATAAACAAATATTTTTATGGAATAATCACAGTTTTAAACTATGTAATTTTAAATCCAGTTCTAGATCAATTGTTGTTCAGACCTAGTTCAGTTCTAGTTCAGTTCTTGTTCAGTTCTAGTTCAGTTCTAGTTCAGTTCTAGTTCAGTTCTAGTTCAGTTCTAGTTCAGTTCTAGTTCAGTTCTAGTTCAGTTCTAGTTCTAGTTCAGTTCTAGTTCAGTTCTAGTTCAGTTCTAGTTCAGTTCTAGTTCAGTTCTAGTTCAGTTCTAGTTCAGTTCTAGTTCAGTTCTAGTTCACTTCTAGTTCAGTTCTAGTTCAGTTCTAGTTCAGTTCTAGTTCAGTTCTAGTTCTGTTCTAGTTCTGTTCTAGTTCTGTTCTAGTTCAGTTCTAGTTCAGTTCTAGTTCAGTTCTAGTTCAGTTCTAGTTCAGTTCTAGTTCAGTTCTAGTTCAGTTCTAGTTCAGTTCTAGTTCTAGTTCAGTTCTAGTTCAGTTCTAGTTCAGTTCTAGTTCAGTTCTAGTTCTAGTTCAGTTCTAGTTCAGTTCTAGTTCAGTTCTAGTTCAGTTCTAGTTCAGTTCTAGTTCAGTTCTAGTTCAGTTCTAGTTCAGTTCTAGTTCAGTTCTAGTTCTAGTTCAGTTCTAGTTCAGTTCTAGTTCAGTTCTAGTTCAGTTCTAGTTCAGTTCTAGTTCAGTTCTAGTTCAGTTCTAGTTCAGTTCTAGTTCAGTTCTAGTTCAGTTCTAGTTCAGTTCTAGTTCAGTTCTAGTTCAGTTCTAGTTCACTTCTAGTTCAGTTCTAGTTCAGTTCTAGTTCAGTTCTAGTTCAGTTCTAGTTCTGTTCTAGTTCTGTTCTAGTTCTGTTCTAGTTCAGTTCTAGTTCAGTTCTAGTTCAGTTCTAGTTCAGTTCTAGTTCAGTTCTAGTTCAGTTCTAGTTCAGTTCTAGTTCAGTTCTAGTTCAGTTCTAGTTCAGTTCTAGTTCAGTTCTAGTTCAGTTCTAGTTCAGTTCTAGTTCAGTTCTAGTTCAGTTCTAGTTCAGTTCTAGTTCAGTTCTAGTTCAGTTCTAGTTCAGTTCTAGTTCAGTTCTAGTTCAGTTCTAGTTCAGTTCTAGTTCAGTTCTAGTTCAGTTCTAGTTCAGTTCTAGTTCAGTTCTAGTTCAGTTCTAGTTCAGTTCTAGTTCAGTTCTAGTTCAGTTCTAGTTCAGTTCTAGTTCAGTTCTAGTTCAGTTCTAGTTCAGTTCTAGTTCAGTTCTAGTTCAGTTCTAGTTCAGTTCTAGTTCAGTTCTAGTTCAGTTCTAGTTCAGTTCTAGTTCAGTTCTAGTTCAGTTCTACTTCAGTTTTACTTCAGTTTTACTTCAGTTTTACTTCAGTTTACTTCAGTTCTAGTTCAGTTCAAGTTCAGTTCTGGTCCAGTTCTAGTTCAGTTCTAGTTCAGTTCTAGTTCAGTTCTAGTTCAGTTCTAGTTCAGTTCTAGTTCAGTTCTAGTTCAGTTCTAGTTCAGTTCTAGTTCAGTTCTACTTCAGTTTTACTTCAGTTTTACTTCAGTTTTACTTCCGTTCTAGTTCAGTTCAAGTTCAGTTCAAGTTCAGTTCAAGTTCAGTTCAAGTTCAGTTCAAGTTCAGTTCAAGTTCAGTTCAAGTTCAGTTCAAGTTCAGTTCTGGTCCAGTTCTAGTTCAGTTCTAGTTCAGTTGTGGTTAAGTTCTAGTTCAGTTCCACTTCAGTTCTACTTCAGTTCTAGTTCAGTTCAAGTTCAGTTCTGGTTCAGTTTGTTTAAGTTCTAGTTCAGTTCTAGTTCAGTTCTACTTCAGTTCTAGTTCAGTTCTAGTTCAGTTCTAGTTAAGTTCTAGTTCAGTTCTAGTTTAATTCTAGTTTATTTCTAGTTTAGTTCTAGCTTAGTTCAGTTTTAGTTCAGTACTATTTCACTTCTTGAGGTTTTTTTTTTTGATAAAAATCCAATTTTGAAGATTAATATTTGTGATTTTCGGAATTTTTCTATTCGGGACATTATTTAAGCCGATTTTAGGCATCAATCATAATAAATATATAATACATTTTCTATATTCATAACTTGATGTTGATCACATTTCTTCATTTCAAATTGTTTAGATATTTTCTTTTCATCTCTTAAAAAAAAAAAAACATCGGCAACTGTCTTTATGGCTCTAGCTTTATATTATAATTTAAAAAGAACAGAAAAATTTATATATACAAAAAAACAAAATCAAACATTTGTTCTACATAAAAAAAATAATTCAAGTGAAAAAAACATCATCATAACAGTAAAAAAAAACAAATTCCAAAACATGTAGACTTCGTCAAACATTATGTGATGCGGGACATTTTAAATTGATTTTAATGAAGCTTAATTGATTGTAACTGTGTGAGTTCTATATGTATACAAAAAAACTGTACATTTTACACAAGTATATGTGCAAGTGAAATGCACTTTTCAAAATAACAAACAATAATTTTAATACGCAAAATCTTAAAAAAATTATTATTTTCAAATATTTGTATATATTATTTACAGTGTAGTAGTAGTAGTTAATGTGAGTACATTTTCGAGTACAAAATGAATGATTTGTCCGAAAACTTCGATTACGATTATTGATCCTTTTGTATAAAAAAAACCTACCATTCTGTTTTATTTGGTGGGCCGATTTACTCTACTTTGAAATCTAGACATTTCGGATTGGTGAACACTATTTCCTGAAATATTATTCCCTTATATCCTACTTAGTATGTGAGGAAATTTGTTGGACCGATATGTATAATAATGGAGAATTTCAGTCCCTTTTTTTTGCTTTCAACAGACAAAAGGACGATCAAAGAAAGGTTGATATAGAATTTTATAGTTTTAAGTAGAAGTTAAAGAATAATATCACAAATTTTGAGATATAACATTATTCTCGCAAATGTATATTAAAAATGTAATTGTAAATAAATGTTTCCAAATACATATTTAGTTTAAAATTGTCATTAATCTATTAGATTCATACCCTTTCGAAATTATGAATCACCACAGATTTTCCATATTTTTTTAAGATAGAAGATATTCGATTTTTAAAACATTTTTAAATTGAAAAATGTCGATTTTTATATAAGAACATTTGAGAAATCTTTGGTCACTCATACATCCGATAAAAAATTATTTTTATATAAAAACCTAAGATCGGCGGAGGATCCTTAAAATCCTGCAAAAGTTATTGAAGTACCTCATCCATTTAGGTAATCCCAAACCTAATCCCCTCCAAACATTATTGGAGTACATGATCCGTCTAGTAGTCCTATGTAATGCAGACATGGATCATATTAATTTTTTAAAAACAAAATGGTTCATATTAAATTTTGGGATTAGTCTGATGCAACGTTGATTGAAGCATTTTTTCATATATGTATTTGTATTAGTTTTGGATCAGTCCTTTGTGGACTTATCAACAATTGTAAATAAACCCCTAAAATAGTTTCTCCCATTAAAATAATGTATATATACATATGTAGGTTAAGATATCTTAAAATCCGGATGTTTCAGATTCAATCTTTATTTTAGATTAGTTTAGTCATTGGGTTTTGATTATTTGTAAAATTTTGATGGTTTCAGTTATTAAAGGGTGATTCTTGAGAGCTTTCGCATTGACACTAATCAATACCGCAACCATTAAAATTATGGGAGTACATGATCCACAACATGTTCCTATGTAATGCAGGCAATGGACCATGTTATTTTAAAAAACATGATCCATGCCTGCTTACATACATATGTAGGACTATTTAAAGGATGATGCACTCCAATAATGTTTTTTGGGGAGTAGTTTTGGGATTACCTAAATAGATCATGTATTCCAATAATGTTTGCAGGGTAGGACTCGGAATATACATATATACAAATACACTTTAGAGGGTCGTGAACCGATATATTGTAAAAACAAGTAGGAAAGTATAGTCGGGCATGATCAACCATATAATACCCTACACCATGAGTATATTTTAAAAAAAATTAGTTTTCATAAAGAAACTTTTATGTTGAATTTTACCTTAATTCCAAAGTATTTAAGCAATTTATTGATAAAAAAAATAATTTTCTAAATATAAATATATAATTATATAGGAGTATAGGTCAAACTTGGTCCTATACTCATTCAATTTGGGAAAAGGATATATTTTTAAATAACAGTTAGTTATGTTGAGTTTCATTGCGATACAAATGGTTACAAGTCAATTTTAGACGTTTAAGACATTTTTTGAAGGTGGGTTTGTATGGAGGCTAGGGTCAAATAAGGGCCGATCATTACGAAAAGCTGCAGTGTCATTTATACTTATATAAAACATATTTGTGCCAATTTTTAGAGAGATAATAGTATATTTGACATAATTATGGCACAAAAAGCCCAAATCGGGAGGTACGGTTGTATGGGGGCTAGGTGAAATGTTTGGTCCAAATTTAATCAAATTATCTTGAAAATTGCGGCCTGTACCTTGCGCACAAGGTTTACATGGACAGCCAGCCGGACAGACGGACGGACGGAATCACGACTCAAAAAGTGATTCTGAATCGATCGGTATACTTTAAGGTGGGTCTAGGACCAATATTTTTGTGTGTTACAAACATCAGCATAAACGTATAATACCCACCCCACTATAGTGGTGTAGGGTATAATTACAATGCGGCACCACGGTGTAGAAGTTATCTTGAATTGATCGATTACTAGCAGAAACTTATTATTAACATACTAAGAGTAAAAGGAATATATACTCTACTTTTTGCTACAATTTAATCCTATAATTCCCGCATTTTCATTTCATTCATTTAAAAAAAAAACAATAAATGCAAAAATATTTCACATAAAATTCCAACGAACGCACCCTAGTTAAAGAAATCATTACTTTTTCCCACCAAATACTTAAATTTTCCCCAAAAACAGAAACCGTAAAACATTCGATACGAACATTATTTAGCGCGGTTACTTGTCAAATATCTGTATTTATCAAAAGAATTGAAAAACAACAACAAATAATAATAAACTCGCACTATATATATATATATATATTTTTTTTTGAAAAGTCACAGGTTTGTTAATGCGGGTCAAAAGAAATTTTTTAACTCACACGCAAGCCTTGATCTTCATCATCAATGGGATAATAATGAGAGAATTGCATTTAGTACACAAGTATTTATTTGGTTTGGTGGTGGTAAAGTGGGTTGTTTATATTTGATTCCCAACCAAAAATGAAAATTTTTTTGGTGTGTATTCGATAATTGTTAATATTTTGCATTTTATTGCCCCTATAATTTTTATATTATTACGTTATGGCGTTTTATAGACTTTTCAACTTCTCAAGGATATCAAAGATCAAGACATTATGAAGAAGATGTTGAGATAAAATGATGTTAGGGGGGTTTAAGGGTTCTCTTTTTAAATAACTGTAAATGATATGGGCGAAAAGGAGAGATTTTGGGTTAATTAAGGATAAACTAATAAGTTATAGTGACTTTTTAGATATCAAAGATCAAGACATTAAGAGAAGATGTTATGATGTTTATATAAGAGAGTTCAATGATCCTGTCGAAGACAATATTTATTCTCTTTAATATGAGTGTAAATTATATGGGTGAAAAGGGGAGATTTTGATTTTTGATTAGGATACATGTACTATATATTAAGTTTTTAACAATTTTTAAATTGTATATGATCAATCTTAAAATGATCGTAGTATAGAATTCTTATAACATATTTTCACTGACAAAACAACAGTGTTGAATTGCTTCCAACCTTGAAGGAAGCCAATCCATTTTTATTTCGGTTCAAAGGTAACCTTTTTCATTTGCAGAAAAAAACTTCAATTTATTTTTAAGGTTTTAGGAAGCATTTTTATTTACATACAGAAGTGTGTAATCTTTTTTTTTAAGTAGATAGCAATTACTTTAAATGATTTCGAAATAAGAAAAGAAAAATAAACTTTAGTATATAAACTGTACAACGCGCTATTCAAAACGTGGAAATGATTTCGAAATCTTAAAAGCATATGAGTATTAGACAGCTTCAAAATGTTTTGGACAAATAATAAGCAAGAGGCTGTAACTTTCATTTCAATATTTTTGATTGCAAAAACAAATAAGGGCCCTAATATTATGGAAATTTAAACGTCTCAGTCCTCGGAAATATAAAAATTGTATTCTAGAAACATAAAACTGGAATAAAAATACTTCCCAGATATCTAGAGCCATTTTCTACAAGAGCCTATCAATGAAGTAGGAAGTGTACCAGCGTTTTATTGACTTTTTCGTATGCTCTTTATTCCTATAAATATGTTCATCCAATTTTTTATACATAGTCATGACCGTAAACTCCCAGGAGGCTTGTCTTCCTGTTGTCATTGGGGTTTACACTTAGGTACATCTATTAGTGCATGTGGTCTATGGAATTATCTACTAGCCCATGCTGTTAATTCAGCCCTCGTTTTATTTTTTTAGGTTAACTTTCTTAACATCACTTTCCTTTATAGCATGGACATTCGCTTTTTCACTGCCGTTTAGTACCGAATAACATTAAACCCATATGATGCAAAGCTTACTACTGGAAGAGTGTTCTTTAGATTGCCTTCTGGGTGTCGGAAAATATATGTATGAATCTCTGTTAGCGCCATATTCAATCTAACATATCTTACACATGCCATGATAACAAGGACTTCTGACTGGAAGCTAGTGTTGTGATTAGAATGACGGTAGTATATATCGGTTTTCGGATCTTCAATGTCGATCCCTAGAAACGTTTTGTCTTCTAGTTTAGTGCCATCCGTGCCGCGATTGTTTCTATTTAAGACCATTATATCTCAGTGTTTCTTTATATCCTTCCGATAAGTCTTTTTTATAGTTGGACTAAGATCCGATTTTGTGACTATGGTTCGCCTATATAGGGCCCAAAATCGATGTTCTTTGTCAGTTCTATCCTCTATGTGCTATTTTCATTTTAGATTTTGATCAAGAATTGCTCGTATTTAGTTATATATCCTTCCGATATGCCTTTCTTTAAAGTTGGACTAAGATCCGATTTTGTGACTATGGTTCTCCTATATAGGGCCCAAAATCGATGTTCTTTGTCAGTTCTATCCTCTATGTGCTATTTTCATTTTAGATTTTGATCAAGAATTGCTCGTATTTAGTTATATAACCCTGTCGCTCAATGATATCGTCCTCAGTATTGGTAGGAATTTTCGTACTTGTAAAAAGACGGATTTCAAATCGACATTAATTTATCGACCAAATTCTTAATAGCGGCGCAAGATAGATGATTATATAGATATCACGAATTTTCACAGTAAAAATTGAATATGTAGATCAGTCTTAATACAAGTGAGTGCCAACCTAATACAGACTCATGTGAATCTCAACCAAAAAAAAAAAAAAAATATAATAAAAAAACTACCAGCAATTTAGTGAAATAATTTCACAGAAACGATTCATAGATTCATTTCAATTTATAACGCACATGTGCCTTTGTACTCACTCCTCTTCTTGTTGTAACTTCTTTTATTTAAGAGCGAAAAAAAGACAAGATTCCATAAAATATTTGCTGGCTGGTTGGGTACACACATCATTGTCACACTAATACGGTGGGACAGTATCGACAGTTTTTTTTTTTTTTTTTAACAGAAAGCAATATTTTCCTTAATCCCAAATCCCAAAAAGGATATGTGACATAAAGGAGGAAGTTGAAGAAAAAATAACAAGAAAATCATATTGAATGAATTCCCGGAAACTTCGCACGAGAAACTGATATTCTCTCTCAATATCTGAAGCAAAGATGGTGAGATCTCCTTGGGAGCTGAATATAGGCAACAAAACCAAGAAGAAGAAAAACAGCTCCCCGTCTTCTTATATTCTGACAAAGCCAAACCATATTTCCTGTGAGTAAGGGAGACAAAACCTGGACAGGATATTTTGAAGGTGATTAATTCAGTCAAATCCACCAGAAATATAAGAACGCGGACGAAGAAGCTAGACAGTGAAAAGAGGCCAAAGTAGCCAAGAAAAGAGAGGATCTATATACGATGTCGGTTATTTGAAGAATAAAATCCCAATAGACCAGTTCAATAAAGTAGAAGACCTGGTAAATAATAAGGTTTAGTCAGCATCTGGTGGGATGCTGCTAAGCTGAAAGTGATGTGATGACCATGCGGTTGGAATCTCGCGAATGTGCTGAAGAAAGTGGTGGGAAGATCCCTCCAGATCGTCTTAGAATCTAAAGGGACCAAGAATAAATATACTTTTGTGGAATTACGACCTATATTTCAATATGATATCCCAATTAATTTTTGACGGTGGGGGAGTAAAAGTTACAACTACTTTGCGATCGCACTGGAGCTATATTTGGAATGCATCTGAAAAACTTAAATTCAGATTATGTATATCTTAATGACCCCAGCCGTTAAGTAATGACAATTTTATTTCCCAAAGATTACCATTCTGACCCACTGTGCATACTAGTAATCGTACTATGTTATCACCATCATCAATGACATTATGGCTATTGACTATAATCGCTAGAAAAACTGAAAAACAATTTTTAGTTTTCTACTCTGAACGTCAAGAACGTCATTTTTTTTTTTTTTTTTTTTTTTTTTTTTTTTTTTGAACGAGATCACTACAGATGACGGAATGACAGAGTGACTGTAAAATGAATAATAAAATTGCTGACTGTTGGACGACACACCAAATTGACGACTACTTACTGTTGTTGTTGACTATTTTGTGGGTTGTTTTTGTCTTTCATAGAAGTATAACCAACGGACAGTTTTAGTTGTGGTCTCCGTTCATATAAGGGGGCACTCTATCTAAAAGATGTCCAAATCTATAGTCTAAACATTGTATGGTTGTTAAAAATAACAACAGCAACAACAACAAAAACCCAACAACATAAAAAAATTTTATAAAATTTTTTTTCAAGACAACAAAACTATTTGTTATTTTATGCGGGATTTTAAATTGATCTTAACGAAGCTTAATTGATTGTCTCTGTAGTAGTGAATATCCATATAGGGCCCTCTACTCACACAGTTACGGCAAAAGTATGGGTATGTGAGCAATATCTTGAACGGAATGAATGGCTCTGACTGGCATAAAACTGTGCAAGTGATACTTAAAATCAGCCATTAAATACGCCATGTTTGAATATATATTTTTTATATATATATATTTTTTTTGTATAAAGCTATTGTATATGTATGAAAAAAAACAAACATTCTGAACGTCGCTATAAAAATACATTTATTTAAAATTATTCAGTACTTTTACTGTCACCGAGTTCAATCGTTGATTGTCTATACAAACATAGCAAAAAAACAAGTGAAAAATAGAGGAAAACTGAAAAAATAGTTTGTCCAAAGATCATTTGAAAAATAACAAATAAAAACTAAAAACAACAAAACTCTTACGTATAAATGTTAGTAAGATACAGTTGTACTATAGGAAATTGTTAGAATGATATATCATTTAGTGTTCAAATGAAGTTACACAATGTTGTTCTTTCCATCCATCCATCCATCCATACATCCAACTATCATCATTTATTTACTTTAAACAACTTAACAATTTCAAATCTCGTTCTGCTATGAAATCTTTTTTCAAAGGTAGGGGCTACAATAACTTGATATACAATTTTTTTATAAAAATATTATAGTCGCATGACAACTCAAGGACCAATACGAAGGCTATCATAACCTGATCATTACAGGTTTTGTGAAACTAGTCTATAGTCTAGCATAAAGTCTAGCCTAAAGTCTAGTGTAAAGCCTAGTCTATAGTCTAGTCTATAGTCTAGTCTAGTCTAGTCTATAGTCTAGTCTATAGTCTAGTCTAGTTAGTCTAGTTTAGTCTATAGTCTAGTCTATAGTTTAGTCTATAGTCTAGTCTATAGTCTAGTCTATAGTCTAGTCTATAGTCTAGTCTATAGTCTAGTCTATAGTCTAGTCTATAGTCTAGTCTATAGTCTAGTCTATAGTCTAGTCTATAGTCTAGTCTATAGTCTAGTCTATAGTCTATACTATAGTCTAGTCTATAGTCTAGTCTATAGTCTAGTCTATAGTCTAGTCTAGTCCATAGTCTAAGTCTATAGTCTAGTCTATGGTCTAGTCTATATTCTAGTTTATAGTCTAGTCTATAGTCTAGTCTATAGTATAGTCTATAGTATAGTCTATAGTCTAGTCTATAGTCTAGTCTAGTCTATAGTCTAGTCTATAGTCTAGTCTATAGTCTAGTCTATAGTCTAGTCTATAGTCTAGTCTATAGTCTAGACTATAGTCTAGTCTATAGTCTAGTCTATAGTCTAGTCTATAGTCTAGTCTATGGTCTAGTCTATATTCTAGTTTATAGTCTAGTCTATAGTCTAGTCTTTAGTCTAGTCTATAGTCTAGTCTATAGTTTAGTCTATAGTCGAGTCTGTAGTCTAGTCTTTAGTCTAGTCTTTAGTCTAGTCTTTAGTCTAGTCTATAGTCTAGTCTATAGTCTAGTCTATAATCTAGTCTACAGTCTATTCTATAGTCTAGTCTATAATCTAGTCTATAGTCTAGTCTAGCCTATAGTCTTAACTATAGTCAGTCTATAATCTAGTCTATAGTCTAGTCTATAGTCTAGTCTATAGTCTAGTCTATAGTCTAGTCTATAGTCTAGTCTATAGTCTAGTCTATAGTCTAGTCTATAGTCTAGTCTATAGTCTAGTCTATAGTCTAGTCTATAGTCTAGTCTATAGTCTAGTCTATAGTCTAGTCTATAGTATAGTCTATAGTCTAGTCTATAGTCTAGTCTATAGTCTAGTCTATAGTCTAGTCTATAGTCTAGTCTATAGTCTAGTCTATAGTCTAGTCTATAGTCTAGACTATAGTCTAGTCTATAGTCTAGTCTATAGTCTAGTCTATAGTCTAGTCTATGGTCTAGTCTATATTCTAGTTTATAGTCTAGTCTATAGTCTAGTCTTTAGTCTAGTCTATAGTCTAGTCTATAGTTTAGTCTATAGTCGAGTCTGTAGTCTAGTCTTTAGTCTAGTCTTTAGTCTAGTCTTTAGTCTAGTCTATAGTCTAGTCTATAATCTAGTCTACAGTCTATTCTATAGTCTAGTCTATAATCTAGTCTATAGTCTAGTCTAGCCTATAGTCTTAACTATAGTCAGTCTATAATCTAGTCTATAGTCTAGTCTATAGTCTAGTCTATAGTCTAGTCTATAGTCTAGTCTATAGTCTAGTCTATAGTCTAGTCTATAGTCTAGTCTATAGTCTAGTCTATAGTCTAGTCTATAGTCTAGTCTATAGTCTAGTCTATAGTCTAGTCTATAGTCTAGTCTATAGTCTAGTCTATAGTCTAGTCTATAGTCTAGTCTATAGTCTAGTCTATAGTCTAGTCTATAGTCTAGTCTATAGTCTAGTCTGTAGTCTGTCTATAGTCTAGTCTATAGTCTAAGTCTGATAGGTCTAGTCTATAGCTAGTCTATAGTCTAGTCTATAGTCTAGTCTATAGTCTAGTCTATAGTCTAGTCTATAGTCTAGTCTATAGTCTAGTCTATAGTCTAGTCTATAGTCTAGTCTAGTCTAGTCTATAGTCTAGTCTATAGTCTAGTCTATAGTCTAGTCTATAGTCTAGTCTATAGTCTAGTCTATAGTCTAGTCTATAGTCTAGTCATAGTCTAGTCTATAGTCTAGTCTATAGTCTAGTCTATAGTTAGTCTATGTCTAGTCTATAGTCTAGTCTAGTTAGTCTAGTCTATCGTCTAGTCCTAGAGTCTAGTCTCTAGTTAGTCTATAGTCTAGTCTATAGTCTAGTCTCTAGTCTAGTCTATAGTCTAGTCTATAGTCTAGTCTATAGTCTAGCTCTAGTCTAGTCTATAGTCTAGTCTATAGTCTAGTCTATAGTCTAGTCTATAGTCTAGTCTATAGTCTAGTCTATAGTCTAGTCTATAGTCTAGTCTATAGTCTAGTCTATAGTCTAGTCCATAGTCTAAGTCTATAGTCTAGTCTATGGTCTAGTCTATATTCTAGTTTATAGTCTAGTCTATAGTCTAGTCTTTAGTCTAGTCTATAGTCTAGTCTATAGTTTAGTCTATAGTCGAGTCTGTAGTCTAGTCTTTAGTCTAGTCTTTAGTCTAGTCTATAGTCTAGTCTATAGTCTAGTCTATAGTCTAGTCTATAGTCTAGTCTATAGTCTAGTCTATAGTCTAGTCTATAGTCTAGTCTATAGTCTAGTCTACAGTCTAGTCTTTAGTCTAGTCTATAGTCTAGTCTATAGTCTAGTCTTAGTTGGTTTTAGCTCTTATAAGTAGAATTGCAATCATCCAAACATTATGTTGATATTTTGGGTTGATTCCGTAACTAATTCCAACTACCATAAATATTTTGAAAAAAATCTCGATTTTTAATGAAGTTTAAAAAAATGTATTTAAATACTTCAACACTACCGACCGACATTTGTTCTCATGTGGGACACGTGTTGTTGCGCCAACATCATACATACTCATACTCTATAATTTTCAATTCAACCACCTAAATTTGCTCTACAACGATCTCAAAGACCCAAGAAAAAGTCTACTATTTAACATAGTATCTGTCAAGGATTCTCGTTACCTTTTATACATATTTAAGGGATGAGTTTTTCTCGTCTGTTATTTATTTGTGATCAGTTTTATTAGCGCGTGTCACGCTTTCATTAATGTCGCGCATTGATCACCAAATTTTGTTTCTGTTATGTTATGCTGGTACTCAGTTTTTCTGGACATAATTTAAATATATGCATTTCCTTATTTTTGCTTAAGGGGACGCTTTTCTCACTTTTGTCGTACGCTGTGTGTGAGTGTGTGAAATATGGGCTTTTTCAGTATTGACCTTTGAAGTTGCGTTTTTCTTTTAGATTAATTAATAGGGGCATCATATTTTTAAACAAAAGAAGGATTTTTTGCAAGAGAATTCAATATTTTTTAATAACTTATAAAATAGTTACTATAACGTAGAAAAATCGTAATATTTATGGAGGGTTTTTTCAGTGCAGAAAACCTGGTACATGGTACATCTAAATTTTTGAGATAAACTAGTAAAATGTATAAGTAGGGTATTATTTCTGTAATAATGACAAAATTTCATTAAAGAGTAAAGTGCTATATTTTCCTATCAAACACATGAAGTCACAGGAAGTCTTGTTCAAGAGATCACGGTGGAGAAGGTGCTAGGGACTAGAGAAAGAGAATGAATTGGGAAACGGAATAAAGAAATCTCATCTATACTTATATGGACAAAACTGAAAATACATATTCTTCAACTATTACGAAAAAGGAGAGGAGTATTCACAGGAAATTCAGAGAAGTAAGGTCCCGAATGTTGAAATATATATTTTGGCATAAGTTCAATGATGTTGCCGATACAATTGTATAAATGAAATATGCCACTAAATTTGGGAATAAGTTGTTAACAAAGAAATCCAGAGTATGAGGAGTTCATCCTATCCGCATACCCAAATGAATATGTATGATAATAGAGTTGTGTGATGGGTTGAATGGTCTTTAATGACCATTTCATATTCATGTGTTAACAATGTAAAATTTAGTTTTTTGTCAGGATATGTCGAGGATTTGTATGGCCTACGGCAGGTTAGACCGGAGATTGTGGGTTCAATTCCCACCTGAGGCACTGGTAACAGGCCGGATCAATGTCAGAGGAAAATGCTATAGTTTCCTATAGAACACATCAAGTCACAGCTGATAACAGTGAAGAATGTGCTAGGGACTACAGAAGTAGAATAAGGGGGGAAATGGAATAGTGAAATCTCTTCTACACTTACATATATGGACTAAAACTGAAGATACATATCCTTCAACTATCACGAAAGGAGGAAATTCAGATAGGTATGATCCCGAATGTTGGGTAAAAGACTGTAGCACGATGAAATTAATCTTTCGCGATAAGTTTTGTGCTCTTGCCGAGACAACAGTATCATAGGAGTAACTGTGGTACTAAATGTTGGGTATAGGTTGATAACAAGAGTATGCGGGGCTCATTCCATCCGCATACCCAAATGAATGTGTAGGAAATAGAGTTGTGTGATGGTCATGAATGAACGAATTTCCTATTCAGTTGTTATCGATGGACAATTCCGTTTTTTGTCAGGGTACGGTAGGTTAGTGTTTAGTATTCTACTTAGGGCGGGTTTCTTACTACTCAGTTAAACTAGGCTTAACTTGCTTTTAGATTAAACTCGGAACAAATTTAGGCAGACTTTAACCGATGATTGTGTTTTTCAGTTATGGATTTAAGTTCAGTTAACTTTGTTAGTATTGCCAACTTTTCACTCAAAAACATAAACGATGAACAGCTGTTTTTTGCAAATAATACTTTTGTAAAATGAAAAATTTTCGAAAAATGTTAAATAATCATTTAAAACAATAATAAATAAAACAAAACAAATCAGAAAATTGCAATTTACTTAAAATATTAAGTTTTTGTTCTTCCGAAATCATTGTTTTAATGTTTTGGTTAATTGTGTCTACTCACTTATAACTTAGGTTTAAACAAAGAATGTAGATTATTTTTATCTGAAAAACCCGCCCTTAGTCTGTTAAACCGGAGGGTTTCTAATGCCTCGATTCCCATCTGAGGCATTAGTAAGAGTGTATTTCTTCGGATTTGTTGTAACATACATCCTCCTTTTACACTAACTAACTAACTAACTAACTAACTAACTAACTAACTAACTAACTAACTAACTAACTAACTAACTAACTAACTAACTAACTAACTAACTAACTAACTAACTAACTAACTAACTAACTAACTACTAACTAACTAACTAACTAACTAACTAACTAACTAACTAACTAACTAACTAACTAACTAACTAACTAACTAACTAACTAACTAACTAACTAACTAACTAACTAACTAACTAACTAACTAACTAACTAACTAACTACTAACTAACTAACTAACTACTAACTAACTAACTAACTAACTAACTAACTAACTAACTAACTAACTAACTAACTAACTAACTAACTAACTAACTAACTAACTAACTAACTAACTAACTAACTAACTAACTACTAACTAACTAACTAACTAACTAACTAACTAACTAACTAACTAACTAACTAACTAACTAACTAACTACTAACTAACTAACTAACTAACTAACTAACTAACTAACTAACTAACTACTAACTAACTAACTAACTAACTAACTAACTAATTAACTAACTAACTAACTAACTAAATAACTAACTAACTAAATAACTAACTAACAAATAACTAACTTGTGTTATTGATGAAAATCGTACTTCGGTTTATCAAATACATCCATATGTACTATTCTACAATCTGCAGAATATGTTCTGGTTTAACGGTGAACGGAGGTTGAAATTTTCTCTTAAATATTCCTGAAATTATTGTCGATACTTCTTCTATAGTAAATCCCTCATTTTTCAAACATTATATTCTTTGTTTTTCTTACTTTGACTCCAAAGATTTGACTTAAATTCTCACACGTTCTTAAGCGTAATGATCACCCCAGTATAAATACATTAAATAACTATCAAGCTTGTTATATAAACATTTTAACATTATAGAACATAATTTACAGCAAAGGATATTTTTTCCCAGGATCTGTTAAATATGCTGGCATAATGTTACCAACGTAGACATGCGACAGAAAGAGGTTTGAAAACATTTGCTAGAATGCAGGAAGTATAAAACGATCTAGGATTTTGTTTTAGTTCAAACACAAGAATCTCACGAGCCAGCATACACCAAACAACAGTTTTCATACAACACACCAGCGAAAGTCAACACGATCACCCATCTCTCTTTCTCGTAAAACGTTAAAGCACAAAATACAAACAAATGCTGATTCGTGGTTGTTGCAGTGCCGGCACAGACACACACACACACACACACACAAGAACAACAACAACAACATAACGGTTTAGGCATAAACACAGCGGGTAAGCGGCCATTACTGTCTTCTGATTGGTGGAAATAAATTGGAAAACACAAACGAGCTAAATTGGGTATAAAAAGACAATCATCACCGTTTGCGGATTCAATTAAGGGCCTCGTGTTCAACGTAGAACAACGTCGCACACGTATTGTTGTTAACTTTGAAATAATAATCAAAAAATATAAGAAAAAATAAAAAATACAAGTGTTTTTGCAAACTAATAAAAAAAAAAGATTTCTTTCTTTGAAAAGAAAACAGGAATTTTTTTTTAATTCTGTAAAGAAAGAAAAAATAAAACCAACTAAATATAGTTGAGGATTTTTAGTAATTGTGAAAAATTTATTTGCGTTTGAATTTAATGCAATTAATTAATTTACATAAACACACAACTTGTGCGCCAATATCATCAATTTAATTAATTGAATTTGATTTAATTTTTACGCGCGCTGCCACATTGATTAAACACAGTATGAACGGATTAAGTTACAAAACCAACGAAACATTTAAATTAAACCAAAAACAATTAAGTTAAACTACTTAAATAAACGTGTGAAATTTTCAATTAAAAGTTTTTGCAAACTGAAACAAATAAACTAAAAACATTTTATAAAGTTCCTATATTAAAAAAAAAAATAAAAAACTATTATAAAAAAATATATGTGCATTGCCTGAAAACATGGAGCACTCAGCATTTGAAGATGGAATATTTAGTGATTTTGCAGGACCTTTAAGTCCTTTGGATGGTAAACCCTTGACACCCACCTCGGTGGCACATGGCATGCACTCAGTAATGCTAAGTTTACCGCCAGGAGCTACTGTCATGCATCAGAGCAATAATTCGGATTTGTGTTCGCAACGTTTGCCGGATTGTCAAACTTTGCTATCGGCCGGATCACCTAAAATGGATCCTTACAAAGCTTCCACTCCCGATTATGAAGCAAAAATGGAATATGTCACAAAAATGGGTTGTTATTCACCTACACAAAAATATGAATATCTAACAGGAGCCACAAATGGTAGTGCGGCTCATAAGTTAGAACATCATCAGCAATATTCTCCTCCACCGTCTACCACAACTAATGGTTTACAACAACATCATCATAAACTACAACAAATGCCCAGTCATCTGCATCACCATCAGCAGCAACCGCAACAACATCATCACCATCAACAGCAACAACATCATTCACCCAGTGGCATGTTAAGTGATTATCATCATCATGTCTTGCAGCAACATTCCAATGGTAAATTGGACTATGATCCCCATCATCATCATCATCAGCAGCCACAACATATTTCTCACATCTATGGCAGTCCCCATCACAATCCCCACCATAGCCATGAACTCATTAACGGCTCTAATGAGCAACATAATATGTCGTTAACAACAAATGGCTTAATCAACACCAACACTTCAAACTCCTCAAGCAATGGCAATACCGACGGGGGTCTCTTGCAGCCCTCCTTAGGTGCCGTCGGTCCTTCAACCGTTATCTCTACAACAAATTCAAATACCAATAGTTTGTCTTCGTCCTCTTCATCGTCTAATAATCTTAACCCATCACCCACTGGTGGGGGTCTAACGAATGGCATGAAACTTAATAATAAAGGTAAACATGATGATATTTGTTCGCCGCCTCCCCATCATGGTGTCGATGGTATCAATTCTAATGGTGTCAACTCAGTGGGCAGTAATAATGCCGCCGTATCGAATAATAGTAATAATAGCAATAATAATACGCCACCAGCTGTCAAGAAAAACGATAAAAAGAAGGGTGATCCAAATGGCATAAAAAAGAAGAAGACAAGGTAAGGATTTAATGAACAATTAGAGAAATTATTAATTTCGATTATTATTAATAAACAGAGGATTTAATTTGTGGTTTAGGTATTGTGAAAGCTCTATAGTATCGGCTACTGATCCGTTTAAATTTATATCAGTTTAAAATAAATTAAACTTTTGGTCCTTTAAGTTACCATTTCCCAACTCTTTTTAGTTTTTATCGGTTATAATAGTTTCTTATTGTCAATCCTTTGTTTCCAAAATTTTCAGATTTTCAAATTTTTGTTAAAACTTTTGGCTTCGTGGCTTTTCGAGGACTCGAAAGTTTTACGATTTCCGAAGTACTTCCATAAAATTTTAGATTACATTTTCACAAAAGTAGAAAGAAGTTAATCCTTAAAATGCGAACTGCTTTCGTGGCTATTTCTGAACTCTAAAGTTTTACGATTTCCCAAGTACTCCAATCAATATTTTATGAGATTTCTCAAGGACCTCTGAGATTTCTCTAAAGCCTCTGTGATAAGTTTTCTCATTTACTATTTTTCTTATAAATTTATATTCACATACATAGATCCATGACTCAAAGTCCCACAGATAGAAATTGAAATCGATCATTAAACAAACTGGTCATTCGACATCCCAAGTCCTTCAATTCCTGATCCTCAATTTGCGTTAAAGAAAATTCGTTTAGCATGCTTCAATATCTCTTATCTGCCTTTTACTTGGGTATATCCAAACATCAATTCTGGATAGGTCCACAGTGTCGTGCAATGTCGGAATACCCAAAGTAGCAGTTCTAATAGGGCGGCACAGAGGAAATGTTTAATAGTCGCCTCCATGTCATGATAACTTTTACCAAAGATGTCATTGTAGGAAAGATTTAGTCTTCTAGCATGTGCATCTATTTTACAGTGCCCTCTCAATATGGCTACCAACAGTAGCCTTATAGTCGCTCTTGAAAATCCCAACAAACTATGAGACCTTTTACTATCATAGAGAGGCCAAGTGACCTTGGGCTTCCCTGAAAACTAAGACACGATAACAGGTTATCCGACTTGGAGTGTATGAGAATATTTCCTGGTTTCACAATCCGACGGTCTGAAGTTGTTTCGAAATTGCATTCCAAATGCTTCACTAAGGAAATAGTTTCTGTCTTATTGAAGTAATTTTCCAACAGGATCAAATGAATCTCAAAGAAAACTTCCAATATAAGTGCATCCGACTTTGAATATATGTCAACGATATCACAGGAATGTTGATGACGTCGGCTTTCGCGAAAAGTAAGACCCGATGATACCTTATACGACTTTGAGTTTATAGAAAGGTCTCACTTATTTGACAATTACTTCATATTTTTACTAAACAGAAACTCAGTAAGGCTGCTTATCTCTAGGTCTAGTTTATTTGATTTCCGATCAAAGGAATGGTACAGATTTCATTCAAATTTAGAACAAAACACAATAGTTTAGAATGTATGCTTTGATTATTTCATGCCATCTTTTGCTTATATTTTACTTTTACATACTTTCCATACAATTTAATTAAACTATTTCCTTCTCTTCTCGCTTTCAGAACTACCTTTACTGCCTATCAACTAGAAGAGCTAGAACGAGCCTTCGAAAGAGCCCCCTACCCTGATGTCTTTGCCCGCGAAGAATTAGCCATTAAATTGAATTTGAGTGAGTCAAGAGTACAAGTCTGGTTTCAAAACCGTCGTGCCAAATGGCGTAAACATGAGCCGCCACGTAAAACTGGTTATATTAAGACTAGTACACCGCCCAATTCCACTTTGAACACCACACTGGCAGCACCCTTTGCCACATTTCCACAAACAACAACTGTTACACCGCCCGGTAGTATGGATAGCTGGACCAGCTATCAGCCACCCTATGAATTAAGTCCACAATTTAGTTTACTCTCACCGGCGGCTAGTCCCTATGGTACCTATACCAGTCAATATGGCACATACGTGCATGAATCACAAATCTTTCCTATGCGTCACTTTGAATATGGTTCACCTACACGTGTAGAAATGACAACAGCAGGTGCTGGAGCAGAGGATACACAAAAACTTCATACACACGATGGTTCCGCCTACATGGGACAATCACCCATGTTGGGTGGTGAGGATAATGGTGGGGCCACACATTTGCAAGATGTCAATACAGTGCAATTGGTACATCAGCAAAACGGTTCAGAACCCAAATATATGAGTGTGGGTGCTGGTGGTAGTGTAGCGCAAGCTATAAACCCCTTAGAAGAAAATGGCTCAATTGTTTGTCATTTAAGTCGTGATCCTCAACAGCAACAAACGGCTGCTGCACAGCAACAGCATGATAATGGGGTAACAGTACTGAAACAACATAATTATACAAGTGTTGGTACACCGAATGCCACACAGGAGGAGGAAAACGGTTTGCAAATAAAAAGTGAAGAATCCTCTCCTGCACATCATCAGCAACAACAACAACAGCAGCAGCAACAACAGAATGGTGGCGTTAGCCACAATTATGTATTGCCTCCTTTTTTGCATTAAAAGAAATGCTGGCACATCAGAAAACACCGTTAATGTTTAATAATCAACATACTATAACGGAAATACGTAAGAGATGGCAACAGCGCAAACAACAGGAAATGAATTTCAAGTTTAAACATTTCCGGCGGCCATTTTGATGTCAAGACGTTTATTTTGAAAAGTATGTAGTGGTGCCTGTGTCAAGCATTTCTCTTGTTATATAGTTTTTTATTTTGTTTAATTTTAAATATTTTACTAGTAGTTTTTACAATAGAATTTTAACAACAAAATCCAAAGTCTTGTCCAAAAGTTTAGTTTAAGAAATATTTGTTCTTTTTTTAACAAAGTTTGTAAATTTCACCAAAAATAATGAATACATTCCAAATGTGCCTTAAATTAGTTTTAGAGCTAAAAGCCCAGCAGAGGTTTTAATAATTTATCTTAAATTTAAAAAGCGCGAAAAAAATGATTTGTAAAGTTTATAAATTGCCTTAGAACTTTTCAAATCATTTCTCTCACCTTTAGCTTATAAGTTTTTAAAGTTCCATTGCTAGCTGTAAGTTTTTCCTTAAATAAGTGTAAATTTTTCTTTAACTCCCAATGCATTCCAAATGTGCCTTTTTTTTAAAACATAATTTATTAATTTGTACTCTTTTAGATTTATAGCAAAAACAAGCAAAAATCCCAAAATAAAACTGTTGTGTTTTTTGTGACAATAATTATATATTTATTTATAAGATAATTTCCAATGTTAAATTTTTGTGACCAAAAATAGTCTTAAACTTATTATAACTCATATTTATATTTAATTGTATTTAATTCATTTAAGTTATTTAAGTATATAATTTAAATCAATTATAAGAATTTATAGTAAATTAAAATAATAGTAATTTAATTGTAATGTTTTTGCAATGTATTATGTACTATTTGTAATTTAATTCTTTTTTTTATAAATTTTTAATAAAAATAAGTAAATTAAAAAAAAATAACATAACAAAAAATATAGGAAAATAATTTAACTAAAGAAAAACAACAAAATAATTTATAAAACTTATAACAAAATAGTGTAGAAAATAACTAAAACAAAGTAGCAAAAGTTACTTTAATAAAAAAAAGTACCAACTTAGACCATCGTAATATTCGCGAATATTACTTGAATGCAAACTATTCTATTCGTTTATTCAAAATGCTTATTAGAAAGCAGTGAAATAAAAATATTAGAATGGTACTATAAGAATGTACCAACTTAATACCATCACAATATTCGCGAATAGTACTTGAATGCAAACTATTCTATTCGTTTATTTAAAATGCTTATTAGTAAGCAGTAAAAGGATTTTTATCTCCTAATCATATGTATTGTTAGTTTCTAAAATTTATTATACATTATTTTGATATTTTAATTAATTAATTACTTTTAGAATATTATTCAGAGGTTCAAAACTCCCAATTCATAATTCAATTTTAATAATCAAACCTAAATTTTAAGATACTTCATATGAAAATCGCAATATTCGCGAATATTACTCGTATGCAAACTATATTCTACGTTTATTTAAAATTCTCATTTGGAAGCAGTGAAATAAAAATGTATTCTTAATTAATACTTTCATAATGGAAAGGATTTTGATATCTTAATCATGCGTATTCCTTAGTTCCTGAAATTTTGAATTCATTCTTCTGATATTTTGATTCATTATTGAATTCAAAAAGTAATGAATTTTATTAAGAGGTTCAAAAGTCTCAATATGCCTCAATTCGGCCTGCCTTGGTATTCATCCACAAGGGGTGGGGGAAGGCTTCACATACTAGACCGAAGGTTTTTATTTGAATGCAGTAATTAATACTTTCATGATGGAAAGGATTTTGATATCTTAATCATGCGTATTCCTTAGTTCCTGAAATTTTGAATTCATTCTTCTAAAATTTTGATTCATTATTGAATTCAAAAAGTAATGAATTTTATTAAGAGGTTCAAAAGTCTCAATCTGCCCCTGGCTGGTACAGATCTTTTCGGCCTGCTTTGGTATTCATCCCCAAGGGGTGGGGGAAGGCTTCACATACTAGACCGAGACCTTTTTTGGAACGAATCATTGATCTAAGGTCTACGATTAATTCTGATCTTGTTTCAGCGTCTCAACATCTGTTGGGACTGCTCTATATTTGCTTGTAGGTTTTGTTGAAAAAGCCACAAGAAATTCGCATTAGTGGGCCACACCAAAAAGAGGAGTTATATCACCTCTCCTCTGGAATTTAGCAATTAGAGGGTCTGGCCATGATTCTATCTTGGGTAATACGACCTACATACCTAGTAACTTCTCAGAGTTGATAACGACTGACCCATTTCATTTAGTAGATGACGGATCGAAGTCAGCAAAGGGTGTGGGAAGTGCCTTCTACATTCCCTTGTTTAATAAAAGGATGAGCTTTAAGCTGTACGGCCAATGCAGTACATTACAAGCTGAAATCTCAGCCATAAAAAAAAGCGGCAAACTGGATGAAGGACTATAGGATATTAAATAGGAATATTCGTATATGTACTAACAGCAAGTTTGCAACCAAATCTCTAAATGGAGTCTATACGACACTGAAAAGTGCAGCCGCGCTAAATATCTTCTGCGCCACCAAAAGCGCGACTTTATTCTTCACCTAAGTGATGAATTTCCAATGAACGCCTGTTTAACAACGTTGTCCGGGTATGTATTTCGGATATCATCTCGCTCATCTACAACTTTGCATCTGCTAAGAAATACGGTCGTTAAACGGATATTCAATCTGCAGAAATATAGAGCCTCTGTGTTGGTAACATTTTCGCGGGACTTCCTCTTAGGTTGGTATACGTTAGAGGATACTGAAAGATTATTGATAGGTAAATTATACGAAGTTGACCACGATTGCTTTATATACCGATGGCATTGAGACAAGATTAAAATGGTCCCCATCTAACGGTCCCTAATGTTGGTTGGGACGCCTGTTTGACAACGTTGTCCGGGTATGTATTTCGGATATCATCTCGCTCATCTACAACTTTGCATCTGCTAAGAAATACGGTCGTTAAACGGATATTCAATCTGCAGAAATATAGAGCCTCTGTGTTGGTAACATTTTCGCGGGACTTGGCTTGGGACGATGGCATTGAGACAAGATTAAAATGGTTGGATCAATACTAAGAATCGATCGGACAACGATTTGCTATATTGCAACAGTTTAGCTCTTGTTGGAAACTCTTCCCTTTAGTAAAAACTTCCAGTTGATGAAGATGTTGGTGTGTTGACAATTATTTGCTGATTGCGAATCGCGTTGTTCCGTAGCACATGGCCTCTAGACAGTTTTCCGCCTCCAATAACGCGACGCTCTAGACCTCCTTTAAGCAACAGTGTCAGAGAGTTCTGAAATAAAATATCTAACAATGACCTTTTCTCGAGATGGTAATACATATACTGATCTTCTGCTTATTGGCATATTGATTTTACCGATCTGACCACAATACGGTCTTCAACGTTGAGCCTGGTGCGATCTTCTTGAAAAACCTAGTATCATACATTTTTCCCTGGACCACAATGATCAAAATATTATTTTGCTGCATGTATCGGGATCAATCCCACTCTTTACAATTAAGTTATTTAAAAATTACAAATAAATATTCCATTATCTTTTCGAACCTAAATTATTTTGGTTATTTACTAATATAAATTAAATACTATACTTCTATTTACTAATTACATTTATTAATAAACATTTTATATTTAAAATTTTAGCAAACCGTTTCATTTAATTCCTTGAGTTATCATTCCACTTAAAATTATCACTGGTTGTCGGTTGTGTATAAAACTTAAATATTTTGAAATTTTTATAAAAATTTCACTTTTGTGTAAAATTATTGTAACCATTTTGTTTTACCTCCTCCCAGTTGGTACCTTCAAAATAACGATGCTTTTTAATTTTCTCATAATCTAGACGTTCCTCGGGAGTTTGTTGTAGTAATTTTTCCAATAAATCTTTGGCAGCATCAGATATTTCAGCATTTTCGGGATATTGTACGAAGCCATATAAATCAATTTGTCCCGGATGAGCTGCTTTAAATGACTGGTTTATGGAAGTGGTTTATTTTTTTGTTTAATTATGTTTTTTTGTTTGATAGTTATAAAACATTAACACAAAAAGCACTTGGGGTTTAGGATATGATTTACAAATATAAAATGACTTTTATGAAAATGAATAAAATAATAATTCGTGGTAAAAAATTACAAAAGTTTACGTTTAAAAAGAAAACAAGTGATTTCTATTTTATAGTGAAATTAAAAATAAAAGCAAACCACCAATACAACACAAATGGAATAGTACATTTGTTAAAATGAAAAGTAAATAAGTATAAGTTAATGAACTGAATTTGTTTGTTTGAAAATTTAGATTGAAAATAAGTTTCACAATGGAGACAGGAATCCTGAGGCTATAATATGGCCCACAATTCATGATAGTTCTTTACACTACATCGAGTTTAGACAAGCTCGTTCTCTATATTTACCTATAGATTACAGGAGTATGCAAGTATTTTTCTTGTGTGAACAATTGCAAGATTTCAAAGCTATCTACTTATCTTTGACCTCTTCAATAACGATTTTAAGAATATAATTGTTTCTTCTGATAGGCTTCCATAGGGGTTTATTTAAACATTCTTAAAGATGCGAACCTTTTTTAAACGGATTCTTAAAAATACTCTTAAGGAAGACCTTTATAATCCAATCAGACCTTACAGTTTTCATCGAAATTTTCAAAAAAAAAAAAAAAAACATGTTTTTATGTATTGGAAGCTAAATTGTTCTTTCGAAGTGAACTATTTTCAGATCATATGGTAGCGAAACTTCACATTGTTTTTATACATTGTTTAGTAGCGCGCTACTAAACTAATCATAACACTAGTTTTAGTGGACAAGATAAGTCTCAGTAGATTGGTAGATGTTTTAACCTGTTGTCGCTACAGAAGGCGCTTTATCAACAAATTGAACAAGAACCACAACAATTGTATAAAGAAGTACCCTAGTTATAATATGTATTTACTTGGTAAAATATTGCCATAATAATAATGGGTGATTTTAAGCCCGAAAGGGTGGAAGAGCGGGAGAAAGGAAGGCGAGCGAGCTAGAGCGAGCGAGCGAGCGAGCGAGCGAGCGAGCGAGCGAGCGAGCGAGGAGGAGCGAGCGAGCGAGCGAGCGAGCGAGCGAGAGAGGAGCGAGCGAGCGAGCGAGCGAGCGAGCGAGCGAGAGAGCGAGCGAGCAGCAGCGAGCGAGCGAGCGAGCGAGCGAGCGAGCGAGCGAGCGAGCGAGCGAGCGAGCGAGCGAGCGAGCGAGCGAGCGAGCGAGCGAGCGAGCGAGCGAGCGAGCGAGCGAGCTAGCGAGCGAGCGAGCGAGCGAGCGAGCGAGGAGCGAGCGAGCGAGCGAGCGAGAGCGAGCGAGCGAGCGAGCGAGCGAGCGAGCGAGCGAGCGAAGCGAGAGAGCGAGCGAGCGAGCAGCGAGCGAGCGAGCGAGCGAGGCGAGAGAGCGAGCGAGAGAGCGAGCGAGCGAGCGAGCGAGCGAGCGAGCGAGCGAGCGAGCGAGCGAGCGAGCAGCGAGCTATCTATCTATTAGATCGACTATATCTATCATCCTATCTATCTATCTTCTATCTATATATCTATTCTATCTATCTATCTATCTATCTATCTATCTATCTATCTATTCTATCTATCTATCTATCTATCTATCTATCTATCTATCTATCTATCTATATATCTATCTATATATCTATCTATATCTATCTATCTATCTATCTATCTATCCTATCTATCTATCTATCATCTATCTATCTATCTATCTATCATTCTATCTATCTATCTATCTACCTATCTATCTATCTATTCGGTATTTTATTATAAAACAAAACTTCGGTAAAATGTATAAATGCATGTACACAAAAACCATACATAGTTAATATAATAAAAGATTATGTTAGGTTAGGTGATAGGAGGATGTATAATACATCAAACCCAAGGAAAAATACCTAGGACTTGTCGAGCGCTAATATTATAATGCGGTGAAATAAAAATATATAAAAAGAATTTCGTAATATAATAAAAAAATAATAATAAATAAGATAATAAATTTCTTTATATAATGAAGTAATGCTTATGAAATTTGAATTGAAAATGTTAATGTCTGTCTACTAGTGTTTATTCTAACTTTAAAAACATGTATGTATTTTGATTCAATTTGTGTGCAATATATGATTTCATTTAAGCGGTATTCATGCAAGCATTTTAGTTGCATATAATAAAAATAAAAAGAAATAAAAATTCCACTTACCAAACCCAAAAATAATTCATATAATATAACACCATAACTCCACCAATCTGAACGTAATGTTAATGGGCGTTCTGGCGCAACAAAATGTTCATCCAAAGCTTTTGGACTTAGAGCTTTGTGTATGCAACTGTCCGAAGAGACTCCTTCATTTTGATAGAAATATGTTAAAAGTAATTGACCATTTTCATTTAATAATAAATTGTCCATGTGTAGATCACTGAAAAGGATTAAAAATTTAAAAATAATTAAAAATAAGAAATGTTCTACATCGGTTCTAGTTTATTTCCAGTTTAGTTCAGTTCTAGTTGATTTCTAGTTCAGTATTAGTTCAGTTCTATTTGATTTCTAGTTCAGTATTAGTTCAGTTCTAGTTCTAGGTTAATTTCTACTTACCTCAATATAACACTTTTTTCATGTAAAGCATGTATGGCAACCAATAACTGTTGTGACCACATTTTAAGTTGATTTTCAGGTATTTTCGAATGAAACGACGGCATTTTACGAGGACTGCGACGTGGTGATTTGTGTGGCGGAGATTCCAAATCTTTAATAACTTGTAAAGTATTCGATACTGATTGTAATAACTGTTTAGAATTGTTTAACAAATCGTTAACTTCTAAGGGTTTATTGCAGTATTGGCCTCTCACATCCATTTCTTTGAAAAGTTGTGTTACAATGTAATCCGATAGTTTACCACCCAAGGCCAGCTTGAGTAGAAGGAATATTTTTTGATCTGACTGAAAAAAGGCCAACAAGTCGACCATATAGGGAACATGTTGGGGTAAAAATACAGTTTGTGTGGGCGAATTGCTAGAGGGTTTCTCAATGCCCTTCATAACATAGGAGGGTTTTAAATGCTCTGTTATGCAGGTGACATGCAAAACCTTATTGCCTAGCAAACGATTGACCTTATATTTAGCCATATGATTCCAAGGTCTTTCTAAATACAGGCCAGAGGAATCGGAAGCTGTATTACCGGAGACATCTATAGCCAATTGGAAGTTATTTTTAGGGGAAGCAGTTAATGATCTATGAGAATTTTTCAAAAAACGTTCATGTATATCTTCAGCTCTGGCCAAATATTTGGTTATTTTAGCTTTTGCTATAAATTTTCTCTCCTCGCTATTGTCATCTTTAGATCCGTATAAAAGTATATCAACCCCACGTTTATAGCGTGTATGAGCTTCCGTATATTCCAAATTTGCCTCTGCTTGTACAGCCTGTGAAAATTCTAATGCTGCTTCGTATATATAATCGCTATCATCACTTTCTATAGATGCCATGGGGGTTAAAAAATGTTTTGGATGTTTCTTAACATTTGCATTGTATTCAGCTTTAAGACTTTCATCTTCCTCATCGTCGTCTTCTTCCTCCTCCTCCTGTCCCTCCTCACCATCTTCTATCTCTACTACCACTTGTTCTTTTGCATTACGTTGTTCGTCTTGTTGTTGTGTTGTTGTCGTCGTCGTTGTCTCAACAACATGATTTATTACTGCCGACGTTTTCTTATCAGGTAATTCTTTTCTGGCAAAATCTATTTGATCTTGCAATATTTCCAAATTTTTATTTAAACCTCTGACGGCCTTATGCACCAGTGTTTGGATTTTATTAGGGGGCGTAGTTTCGTTGAAAAATTGAGCAAATGCATGACATTTATACAAGGCCGTATGCTGGGCAGCATAGTCCAGTAATTGCAAAATATATTCCTTGCGCTTCTGTATAATATCGTTATCGAAACGTTTAAAGAAAGAACAATCTATAGGCTCTGGCAAATAACCTGGTAATTGCAAACTCTTATGGCGTCGCTTGAGATCACGATGAAGTCGTTTAACATCATGAAAACGACGCCATACCACAATTTGTGTTAGAGCCTGTGGCACAGATCTGGGAAAAACCTTTAAAAGTAAATTTAAGTATATTTAAGTAAATACAAATTAAAAAACAACTTACAATAGAGGTAATTTTATACAAAGTATAACCACCCTTATGGGTTTGGGTATCGGTCACCGTAAAATTGTGAATCCAGCCACCTAAATCAGGTGCCATATTGTTGCAAATATTTTGGTTTCAATTTATCAGTATTTACAATTTATTTATTAATAATTGACATTTCACTAAAATTTAAAACATTTTGCTTATATTAAGTATTTTATATAGTTCACTTTTTAAATTCTAAGTTTTTCTACAAATATTTTTTTCCAAATAGTAAAAAATAACAAATGCCGCTTCTTTTTTTCTTTATAAAACACTCACACACAATTGATAGCCCTTATCAGTGAATTAATTTAACGGTATTCACCAAACAATACCAAAGACATCAATTTATAGTTTTTGTTGTAATTTTGTAGCAACAAAAGAAGTTTGGCAATGCGAAAAGTTTTCAAAATTTTATTTTTTATAATATAATTTTATATAAAGGAAATTTATTGTTTTTGTTATAATTATGTGCCTTTGTTGGGTAGCTGAAACAAAAAGTTGACTTTTAGACATTTGTAATTCATGAAAAGTCGATTTTTCAACTTGTTTGTATTTTAAAAAATTGTTCTACAATTTTCAAATTGTCGACTTTTTTTAACTTCTTTACATTTTTCGATTTTTGTAGGCTTTGTTAACTTTTTTAATTCTTTTTCAATATTTAGTATGTTAAAAATATAAAGTTTCTAGTTTAATATGTTTGCAAAAAAATATAAGTATTATTAAAACTATTTTTATTATGTACGTTTTTAACATAACTATGTCCATTTGTACCAAAATAAAAATAAGCTTTTAATTATTTTTTATATCGACTTTTTTTTAACTTTTTTTCAGCTCTTCAACATTTTTCGACTTTTTCAATTTATTCCAACTTTTTCGACTTATTTCGACTTTTAACTTCAAAGTCGGCTTTTAGACTTTTTTTGAACAAAATAGTTGACTTCGACTTTATTCCACAAAAAGTCTATTGCTTGAAAATTGATTTTACAAAACTCTAATTAATCGTAGTCGCCGATAGAAACTGGCCATTACCGAAAAAAAGCCAAAATAAGATTTTATTTTCACCGCTTTAAAACGGTGAATACATATAGAGATATAATTTTCTGAATAAAATGTCACAGAGTTTATATTAGTCGATGCACAAACTTTCCATAACAGGCCTACGATACCGATTATTCTATAACTCCCTGGTTCACTGTCTTAGAACACTTTTCAAAAAAACTAATATAATTTTATTTCCCAAAAAAAAATCACATCTGGCAACACAATTTTATCATTTATTCCTACTATTTTGAAAATACAACCCTACCTTTTATATGCCGCAAACAAAATTGCATTGCCAATTATTTTGCATACTAGGCATTGCGAGCTACAAAACTACAAAAAAGAATGCTACCAATATATAACTGAAAAATTTTTAAATTTTCTACACATTAGCAGTAGCCAAAAAGAGATGACTATATTGAAAGCATTTTAGGTGCGGCCATATTGATTGTAGCAAGCGACAAAGAACGAAAAACTAGTGTGACAACGATTCTATACAAATCGAAAAAAGCAGCGGCGGCGTAAAGACGACGGAGATCATCAAACCAGCTGAAAAGTGTGTATTTATTTAGTAAATAATTAATTAAAAAAAGTAATAAATAAAATAGAATAAATAAATAATAATAAAAGAAATAAATTGGCATAAGACTTGCAGTGTTTTAAAGAAAGAGTTATTTTCTCAAAAGAAAAGCAAATAAAACAAACAATTTCTTTTTCTTCTCCCCCTCTCTCTCTCTCTCTGACCAGGATTTACACAGCGACGACCATACCCTGCGTACACCCAACGACATTGAAAAAATACAACAACAAAAAAGTATAGAAGAAGCGGCGCTTGTCAGAGAAACACACAAAAAGAAAAACGTAGTAGAGAAAAAAACGTCGAGCAAAAAAGCTTTAAAACAGAAAGAAAAAAATTCGGAACGAAGGCGACGAGCAAAAATTTTTTTTGAAATCACACACAAAAAAAAGCACAACGACGCCGGGATTAAACGAAATTTTTTAATTTAAAATTAGAAAAAATCGTAAAAGGATTTTTTTTACACAAAAAGAAAAAACAAGTTTTATTCAACTCTACACAAATTAAATATTTTGCACAATGTCTGAACGTGAAAATAATGTTTACAAGGCTAAATTAGCCGAACAAGCAGAACGCTATGATGGTGAGTAATATACAGAAAAAATATCTTCTAGAACTGTTTAAGAAAAAAGTGAAAAAAAAAAAGAAATCTGAATTTGTGATTTTGTAAACTTGCTGCCCTCCGGAACACACTTTTTGGATTAGTTTAAGAGGGCTAGAGTTGCAAAAAATCAAAAAAGTTAGATTTTTTCATTCTATATCTATTAAATTTTAAAAAATGTGTATGCATGTGCTCATGTGGGGCTGTTTCGAGTTGTCTGTCTTATTTTTTTCCATAAAAAACGTTTTGGTGCGTCAGCAGCAGGGTTGGCAAAATTGGTACAATTGTACTTTTTTATACAATTCGATCTTTAAAAGTGTACACTGGTACACCAATGACCTATTTGGTAAAATTTTAAATTTAGTATTTTGCTGATTGAAATAATCTAACCGAAAATTAAAAGGAAGGAATAGACGTTTAAAGACTACGGGTTAGTCTAATGACTTTACTTCGGTCTAGTCTATGAATTAGTCTTTGAGCTATTGTATAGGCTAGTCTATTGTGTAGTCTACAGATTAATCTATTGTGTAGTCTATGGACTAGTCTTTTATCTAGTCTAAAGAATATGAATATGAAGAATATGAATTAGTCTTTGTATTATTCTATAGACTGAACGATTGTCTAGTCTTTGTACTAAACGGATATCTATTCTATTAAATAATCGATTATCTAGGCTATAGACAAGACTTTTCTCTTATCTATAGATTTGTTATTTCTCTAGTCTATAGACTAGTCTATTGACTAATTCACTCTTTTGACAAATCCATGAATTAAAACAAAAATAAATCGAGTTGAAATGATTTTTTTATATTGATACAAGTTTGCAAAAAAATATTGATTTAGCATAATCGGAAACAAAAAGTACAATTTAAAAATTGCACTTGCCATCCCTGGTTCAGCAACACTAGAGTAGTTAGCCCAACAAATTATGGTCTTTAAAGTCTTTTAAATAAAAAACGATGAGTAAATTTTTCCTAGAAATTGAAAGAATATAAAAACAAAAAACCAGTTCTTTTACCGGCTTGAAAATTGGCGTGTTTTTTCAATTAAATACAATGTATATAAAGAAAATTTTAAATTATTTAAATTTTTGGCAAAAAAGAATGTTCTGAAAAAAATCAAGTGTATACATAATTTTCCTTTAACGAGTTGAAATAAATCTATATATGGGGGTGGGGGTTAAAAAACCCTAAAATTTTTCCTTTTAGGGTGGTGGCGTTAGTGTGTAAACTAAAGATATTGAAAGTATATCTAATTTTTATAGAATAATTCCTTTCCTAAAATTGAACATCAAATAATTTTATATTTTTTCTTAAAGAAAAAATATTTTCCAAAAAAATGTGGTTTTTACTTCTATTAACAACATCGTCATTATCTTCGTCATCATCATCATGTTGTTTTTTTCGCTATATCTTCCATTTCACTTGCTTTAGTTGTTTGCTTTTGCATTTGAATCCTGTTAGCGTGAATAGTTCAACTAGATATAAACTTTTTTTCGCATATTACTTTTATTCTTCTTTCTTCTTCCTCCTCTTTGGTGTTTGTGTTAACTTCTCTTTTTTTTTCTTTTATTAAAATATTTCTTTTTTGTTCGTCTGTTTCTTTATTTTATTCCTTTGAATATTTTTTAGTTCTTTTCATTTCTTGTTATTTTTTCATAATTCTTTTGGATATTTTTGAAGTTTTTATGTTTTGTAGATTTTCTTTTATATGTATTTCGTTTTTTTTTGCTTCTCTTTATATTTTGTATAAGCGCGAAAAATCGATGAATGAATCGATCGTTGTTGCTCTGCGCGTTGACAACCACAACCTTCATGAGTGTATGTGTTTGAATAGATGTGTGTGTGTGTTTGTTTGTAATTATAGGGTTACCATGACGTACTTTTTTTCATTTATTACACAAACTCAAGAATTTTATTTTTCAATTCCTAATTACTTTTACAATTTACAAAAGGTTTATAAAAGAGATTTCCCATATAAGATTTGTTTTATAAACCATTGTTAAAATTAAAAAGTATTTACGAAGCAGGTTAGAAATTTTTAATTAAACAAAAGATAACTTCTAATAGGGAGTGAAAAATATGATTCACTTTATACCTATTTACATAATTTTTTTCGAAAAATATCTGTTAATATTTGTTTAAATAGTAAAGGAAAATTTGTTAGTTATAAAAGTGCAAATATTTTATATATTGATTATATTATTGACACATATCTATTATTTATTTAATGTCACATTTTTGACTAATTACTTGGACTTGGTAGTTTTGTATAAAGTTCTAAGGGCGAGTTTTTAACACTCAGTTAAATATAGTTTAACTTGCTGAAACAAATTTTGACAGAGTTTAACCGATGTTTATGTTTTTCTGTAACGAGTTAATAGACGCTAACTTTATTAGAATTGCCAACTTTATGGACAAAAAACATAAAGAATAAACAGCTGTTTTTGATAAACATTAGTTTTGCAAAATGAAAAATTAAAAAAAAAAATAAAATAATCACTGAAAATAATAATAAAATTGATAAAATAAATCCAAAAATTACTATTAACAAACCAACCAGAACAGTGGGAGTCATTTGACAGTCGCTATTTATGAAAATGTCCATCATTGCGTAGAACATAGTTTCTATCATGTTTTTAAAGACAGTATGAAATATTGCCATTACGGTCTATAGTGTGGTATATTATCCAGTTTATATTTGGTCTATAGCACAGTTTTTAATCTATTGTATAGTTTAGTCTATAGTCTGGCATAGTCTAGAGTCGAGTCTATAATCTGGTCCATAGTCTAGTGTAAATTGTTATTTGTAGTAAACTCTGTAGTCCACTCTATGGTCTGGTCTATAGTTCAGTCAATAGTACACTCTATTGTCTGATATATAGGCTTGTCTATAGTCCACTCCGGTTTATAGTCTTGTCTGAAGTCTGGTCTGTAGTGTGGTAGGTATATAGTTTGATCTTTAGTTTGAATTATTCCTATTCTGGTATATAGTGTAGGATATAATATGGCCAATAATCTGGTCTATAGTTCAGTCTACAGCCCACTTTATAGTCACGTTTGTAGTCCAGTCTATAGTCATCCTATAAGTATTGTCTATAATCTGGTTTATAGCCTGTTTAGTTTCAAATCTAAACAAAAGTTTACAAAAGTATCATTTTTATTAATTCTTAATAAATTATGAAAAAACGTAGAGGTAGGAGGAGGATTCTTCTTTGCCTATGCATATGGGTTCTATAGGTTTGTAATTTGATAATATTTAAGAATATTTGCATTATCTTTAATTTGACCTGAACAAAAAGTTCTGTAAACTTTCGAACATTCCAGTATAGAGAAATCTTCCAAGTAACCCCTATTCTCATCATATGTACTTTAGGAACATGTAATAAGTATAACTAAACGGCAGGCATTTCCAAGGGGAATTACGTGCACATGTAAGAAGTACCTATAATATTTATAATCTTAATGAAAAATATTGCGTGTAAATTTTAGAAAGCATTGAGTTTCTTTCTAACTTTGTTAAAAAGTTTAAGTAAACTTTAATTTAACATCTTTAGAATAAAGTTTAACTTAAACTATAAAACTTTAACTTGCAATTAGCTTAACAGAGTTTAAAGTTGTTCGTTCTCCTTTAATAAAACATTTCATGTAAGATTTAATCCAAATATTATTCCCTTTTTAATGTTTGTTTCTACACGTTTTACTTTTCATTGTTATAGAAACCCAAAAAAATCTTTTCTCATTAACAATACTTTTAGAAATTGACATAAATATAATTTACATTAATTTCTATATAATTAACTTAGCAATGGCAACTCATATTTATTTTTTTGCATGTTAGTCATTTTATTAATTTAACCAAACAATTTTATTTGTTTGAACCCAATAAAAAACTGCCAGTCAGTCAAAATTTTTCATCCCCTTATCAAAAAAACACAAAACCTTTTTAAACTTAACTAACCCACCTTGCTACCACTCCCCTTCCAAAAAAAAAAAAAAAAATAAACTGCCAAGGAAAAAACTGGAGCATTTCTAATAAAAATATAATAATAATTTCATGTTTGTGTGTGTGTTAGTATTAACAAAATAACCAAAATGTAATTGTTTCTTTTATTATACTTTTCTTTTGAAATTAGACTTGTAGTCACCATGATGTTAATCATGCAATAAAAAAAGAAAGGAAGGTGGTTGTAGCGGTGTTGCCTTAGTCCGGCATTTGTAAAAAACAAGTGTTGTAAAATTTATCATTGATTTGTAATTTGTTATATATACATTTTGTTATTACTTTTGTTTTTTAATAGAACATAGAGTAATCAATGATGCTGACAAAGAAATTTTTCTTTTACAAAAAGGTTTCTTTTAGGTGTAGGATCGTTTTATATATGTTATATCTGTTCCTGTATACTTTGATACTAAAAATTGACGCATTTTTAAACATAATTTAATGAATATTGATTATATTTTTTTATATTTTAATATAAATAATGATCAGTTTTGCTTTTATAAGTTACTTTTTAAGAGTGTAGGGTAATTGAGCTTTATCGACCAACTAGTTTTCATTGTCTAATGTTTAGAATTTTATCAAAATACTTGAAAAATTACAAAATTTTTAATAATAGCAAAAAATTATCAAATCAATTCATTTGCAAAAAGATTATATTTAAGTTTAAGCGTGTCAGAACAAGTTTAGGGATATTTTGAAGATGTTTGAATGTTTGAAGAAGAAAACGGAAATAGAAAATTGATAAGAAATCACAAGAATGCACATAGTTTTTAAAATCATGAGTTATTTTAGAAGTGATGACTAGAAGTGATATAATTGTTTGAATAATATTCTTAATAAATGTGTAATTATTTTGTTCTGAATAACTTATTTAGGTCTTTAAAGAAAACTGATAAAATTTTTCGTTATTTTGTTTTCAAAATTATTCGATATCTTTTGAATAGAGAGAAGAGACATGACTTTATATTGATCTGTGGTCAGAACATGTGGTCTCTTTTCTAAGTATGACTTATAGTCTGGTCTATAGTTCAATCTATAGCCTCGTCTATAGTCTGGTGTTTAGTCCAGTCTATAGTCTGGTGTTTAGTCTAGTCTATAGTCCGGTCTTCAGTGCAGTCTAGTCTGTAGTCGAGTCTACAGTCCAGTCTATAGTCCATGCTATAGTTATGTCTATAGTCTGGTGTTTAGTCCAGTCTACAGTCTGGTCTGTAATCCAATTAACAGGTTGTTATGTTATCTACAGTCCATGTTATAGTCCAATCTTGTCTTTAGTCCAGTCTACAGCCTGGTCTTTAGTCCATTCTACAGTCCATGTTATAGTCTATAGTTTAGTTTACAGTCTGGTCTAGGTTTGTAGTCCAGTTTATACTCTCGTTTATATTCTGGTTTATGATCTGGTCTATAGTCTGGTTTTAGATAAGTTTATAATCTAAACAAAAGTTTATTCTAAAGTCTGAACTATAGTTTAATCTACAGTCAGGACTATAGGACGAGTCTTTTTCTATAGGCCTATCAATTTGGTCATATTTTATCCCTATACTATGTCAAGAACATATACATTTCTATAACAAATTGTCATCAATCTGAACTTAACATAATTACCAGTTATAGAGGAATCCTTTATGCTACCCCTATTCTCTTTGTATAAACTTTAGGGACACGCAATAAGAATTACGCAACTGCTAGCGTTTCCAAGGGGATTTACGTGGTCATGTAAGAAGATTAATATTCTTAATGAAAACAATATCGCATGTAAACTAAAGAATTTCAATATTTCCCTTAAGGGAATTGAGACATAAATATGTAAAAAACTGGTTAGTTGGTAAACTAACCAGTTTTTTGCATATTTATTGCATATTTATTGTAGACATCGTCTTTATGATGCAAATACAAATTAAATATTGATACAATACTTTATTTTTGTAAAAACCTTCTTATCAGTTTTATAAAATGAACCCCAAAAGAAAAAAAAAAAATATTTAAAGTTCAATAACTCGTGCGAAAATTTTGGCAATAGATATTACATTATTAAAATCAGATCAAAGCAAACAACAAAATCGCGTCTGCTAACTTTTGACAATTAAAAAAAAGAACCATAAGATGTGGTACTACGTGGTGTGTTGCTGATGAAGTTTCTTTTCGTTATTTTTTTTTTGTCCAATATTCTTTTTCAAATATTTAAACATACAATTATAACACAAACTCTATTATATAGAGAGATATAGTACAAGAATCTGTTGGCTATAGTGAGAGTGTTGTGTAGCGATTTGTTTAGTAGCTCGCTTGCTTGCGATGGTCGGTGGTAGTGGTGGTGGATTTGTCTTGCTCACACGCATGGCTAAATCTATCTTTTTACAGTGGCAACAAAAGTTTTGCGTTGTCTGCTGCTGTTGTTAAGAGTTCTTTATATTCTTCTTGTATTGTTGTCTGTTGCTTTTAACTTTTGTTTCTATCTACTAACGAAGAACGACGATGACGACCATTTCGAGCAATAGCTGCAGCAGCAGTATTAGCCGAGCCGGCAATAGCAACAACTTCTTTTCAAAAATTATATTCTACTCTCTGTTGCTGCTATTCAAAATTGTTGTTGCTTGTTGTCATTTTTACTGCTGCTACTACTTGCTCTTGTTGTTCTTGTTCTTATAGAACTTTATACACACGATGTCGTCTGGTTATCTGTGGTCTGTTCAGAGTGTCTGACTATTTAGCTGTTTGTCTACTTGTTTGCCTGCCTAGCTTGACGGCCAGTTTTGTTTGATTGTCTGTCTGTCAGTTTGTCTGTCTTTTGCACAATATTTTGCAAATAAATACACGCTTGTTATTTCACTTTTTCTCTGTCCCCTTCGTTTCACACCCAATCCATCCATATTTGTTCCATGTTTTAGATTAATACAGTGTGTATAGGTATACTTAATAAATTTTATTTAATGTGTTCCTTATGAACGCTGCTCTCTAGCTGTTTTCAGCTGATGTTATTGTTTTTGTTAGATTCTTTAATATAGAAGAGACAAATGTTAACTTTTTACGAAGTTTTTTTTTTTTTTTTTTTGATTTCATATAATTTAATTAGATTTTTTAATTATATAAGTTTTAATTATACAAATTAGATCTCTAATAAGAATATAACCACTACTTCGAAAGTAGTGTAGCGGAAGTGATGTTAAATAACTTTTAGTAAAGTTCTTGGTAAAAGTAGTAAACTTCTTTTAAACATCTTGCAGGATCACTTCTTAAACTTTCTAAAAAAGTACTTAACAATGACTTCTCTTGAAAATATTTAAAAGCAAAGAGTTGAAGTCCTTAAGAAGAACTTTTTTCTATGACAAGTTAGCGTTTAAATCACTACTACTGATTTCATTCTTCACAATGTCTTCTTAAAAATAGCATGAAAATCTCTTTCTTTGAAGTCATTCCAAAGCAATGAATATGAATCTTTAAGTTAGATCTTCCTATGACAAGTTTGTATTAAATCCACGTCTTCGGCTGCATTAAACTTTCTTCTTTTGAAGTTATTTATAAATAATAAATAGAAATCATAAAGGAAATTATTTCTATGACAATGTTGTATTAAATTCACAGCTTCTGCAGTTCTCCTACAACATTTCCTCTCCTTCAAATAACTTTTTAAAAATTCCATATATATAGCTTCAGTTGAAGTCATTCAATAGCCATGACTAGAAATCTAGGAAAAGAACCTTTTTCCCATAACAAATCGAGTTAAATTCACTGCTTTTTAGGCTCTTTTTCAGCACGAATATAACTTCCATTGAAGTCATTCGAAAGTCATAAATAGAAATCAAGGTAAAGAACCTTCTTCCCATGACAAGCTGCTATTAAATTCACTGTTTTTGAGGCTTTTTTCAGCACTTCCTCTCTTTAAAATCACTTCTTAAGAATAACATCTAGAATGATTTCTGTTAAAGTCATTCAAAAGACATAAATAGAAATCATGGAAAAGAAGAAACTTCTTTAAGCCTCTTTCTTCACCACATTCAGCTTATAAATTCTACTTCTTTCGAAGTTCTTTTAGAATAAGAACTACATATTTCTTTAGAAAAACCTATTTTTGTTAGTTTTACTAAAAGAAAAATAATTTATAGTTTTATTGTATGTGTTTTTATACCCACCATCAAAAAAGATGGGGGGTATATTGATTTTGTCATTCCGTTTGTAACACATCGAAATATTGGTCAGAGACCCACAAAAGTATATATATTCTGGGTCCTCATTAAATTCTAAGACGATCTAGACATGTCTGTCCGTCTGTCCGTCCGTCCGTCTGTCTGTCTGTCTGTCTGTCTGTTGAAAGCACGATAGAGTCCGAATGGAAAGAGCTAGAGGCTTGAAATTTCACATAAATATTTCTTATAGGTAAGGTTTGTTTGGTATTGAAAATGGGCAATATCGGTCCACGTTTTCGGATAGCCCCCATACAAGTGGGCCCTAGAAAAGCAGCTTTAACAGCCATAACTTGTTTAAAAATACGAATATAGCGATGAAATTCGACATAAGTAAGTTTCTTGTGATCCAAAATCACTGTGCAAAATTTTATGAGGATCGGTTCATAATTGACCCTACCCCCCATATAAGGTCCCCTTCAGAAAATGACTGCTCATTAATGACTTAAAAATACGAGTGTAGCGATGAAATTCGACACAAATAAATTTTATACGAACCAAATTCTGTCTACCAAATTTTATGAGGATCGACCCATAATTGACCCTACCCCCCCCCATATAATGTCCCCTTCAGAAAATTACTTTAACGCTTATAACTGGCCTAAAAATACGAATATATAGATGAAATTAGACATAAGTAAGTTTCATTCGAGTCAAACGAGGTTTGATGGTGGGTATATAAGATTCGGCATAGCCGAATATAACACTCTTACTTGTTTTTTTTGCAAAATAGAATTTTAAACAAATTAAAATTCACTTGTATCTACATCAATATTAACAAGACAATATACAACAATACAAAAAATATTTCTTTTGATTAGCCAGCCCCAACCATACACTACTCTCTTCTCGACATATACTTTTTTTTCTTAAATTGTTTTTTTCATTTCATTTCGAATTGCTGAGGTACATACTCTACATATAGAAAAAAATTAGATTCTTATAATAGTTTTGACGTATTTTGTTTGCGCATGTTTTATTTTTCAAACGTAGTACACTGGAGATTTGATTGACGCGTTGGCTGGCTGGTGGTTGGTTGGTTGGTGGCTAATGGCAAACGCGTTTATTTAACCATGTTAAAAGTTAAAATTTTTTTCAATACCACACACCAACTAACTAAGGAAAGTGTCAGTGTAGAAAGGGAAAAAAATCAAATGCATTTTTTTAAATCTTTGCTTTTGTAAAGTTTTTTTTTCTTTTAATTTATAACAATTTAATTTAGGCTATTAATAAAAAACTTTTAATAAATAAATTTACATGTAGACAATAGCTGAAAATATATGTTTTATGAATAAAATTTCTATAGAACACTTAAGTGTTTTGAAAAATTAGCAATTGAATGTTTTGGTGATTTATTTAAATCTTAACTCTTAGCTATTGTTGTTAGAAAACTATTGTATGAACTCATAGACAAGATGGCGCAAAATTTTGAAACTAATTGATAGATTGGGAGGTTTACTACTTATGTTTTGAGAAGACAAATAGAATAGATTTGATTAATTTCTTCTGTTTAAATTCTTTTAAATCATTGAATAGAAATCATAAGAACGTAACTTTTTACCATTGCAAGCTTATGGATACTTTAATACTTCTGAGACTCTTTTTAGCATTACCAATCTTTTAAATCACTGTAGAAGTTGTCATAACGAGAAATAGACTATTAAACATTTTCTTTGTATCTATTCTGCTCTGACGGGTATTAGGACTGTGATCTTAGGCAGTCCGATACTAAACGTTATAGCCGATATAGTTTTGTAATTCACTAGTTCAGTTCTAGTTCAGTTCTAGTTCAGTTCTAGTTCAGTTCTAGTTCAATTCTAGTTCAGTTCTAGTTCAGTTCTAGTTCAGTTCTAGTTCAGTTCTAGTTCTAGTTCTAGTTCAGTTCAGTTCAGTTCTAGTTCTAGTTCTAGTTCAGTTCTAGTTCTAGTTCTAGTTCAGTTCAGTTCTAGTTCTAGTTCTAGTTCAGTTCTAGTTCAGTTCTAGTTCAGTTCTAGTTCAGTTCTAGTTCAGTTCTAGTTCAGTTCTAGTTCAGTTCTAGTTCAGTTCTAGTTCAGTTCTAGTTCAGTTCTAGTTCAGTTCTAGTTCAGTTCTAGTTCAGTTCTAGTTCAGTTCTAGTTCAGTTCTAGTTCAGTTCTAGTTCAGTTCTAGTTCAGTTCTAGTTCAGTTCTAGTTCAGTTCTAGTTCAGTTCTAGTTCAGTTCTAGTTCAGTTCTAGTTCAGTTCTAGTTCAGTTCTAGTTCAGTTCTAGTTCAGTTCTAGTTCAGTTCTAGTTCAGTTCTAGTTCAGTTCTAGTTCAGTTCTAGTTCAGTTCTAGTTCAGTTCTAGTTCTAGTTCAGTTCTAGTTCAGTTCTAGTTCAGTTCTAGTTCTAGTTCAGTTCTAGTTCTAGTTCAGTTCTAGTTCAGTTCTAGTTCAGTTCTAGTTCAGTTCTAGTTCAGTTCTAGTTCAGTTCTAGTTCAGTTCTAGTTCAGTTCTAGTTCTAGTTCAGTTCTAGTTCTAGTTCAGTTCTAGTTCTAGTTCAGTTCTAGTTCAGTTCTAGTTCAGTTCTAGTTCAGTTCTAGTTCAGTTCTAGTTCAGTTCTAGTTAAGTTTTAGTTCAGTTTTAGTTCAGTTTTAGTTCAGTTTTAGTTCTAGTTCTAGTTCAGTTCAGTTCTAATTCAGTTCAGTTCTAGTTCAGTTCAGTTCTAGTTTAGTTCTAGTTGAGTTCTAGTTGAGGTCTAGTTGAGTTCTGGTTCAGTTCTAATTCGAAGTTATGTTCGAGATTTATAAAAATATAGTTTGAAGTTAATTGAGACCCAGGTTCTTACATTTTTCAATTTCAAACTTTAAAATTTGATAAAAATTTCAAAATCTTCAATGATTTATTAGCTTTAGATAAAGCTTTTTGTTAACAATAAAATGTTTATTATTACTTTGCCAATATAAATTAAAATATAAATAATAAACCTTATTTAACTAAAACGAATCTTAATTAAGTTAAAATGTTTAAAAAAAAGTGAAAATCTAAACTAATGTTATTTACACAAATAGTTTCATACGTAAAAAATGTTTAAATCTTAAATTTTTTGTTTATTTTAAGATTAAATGTAAAAAAAATTGTTACTATTTAAATTGCTAAACATACTTGCTGTTAAGCCATGATAACTTTTTTTTTTAAAACCGTTTCTTTTTAATTTTCTTTATTCTATGTGTTTTTTCTTCTTTATTAAAATTGTTGTTTTTTTATAGTTTTCTATGTTTGATATTTATATGAGTCATATAAAAAAGTGTTGTATGTGTTCAGTTGAGTTCAGTTCACCTTGTTTAATGACTAAACCCCTTTAGTTTCAAAGAAATAAATATAATAAAATCACTCACTAACAACATGAGACTTTTTTATATATAATTTTTTTCTTGTTATCAGTCTGTTAAAAAATATATGTATAGAAAAAAAGTAATTGCAAAAAATACAAATAACTTTAACAAAAAATAATGCGTTGCACGTAAAAAAAGAAAAAAAATCTTGTAACTTTTATGGTTATAACTATGATGAATGTCATCATCTTCGACTGGAATTACACATAGATAGAACAACGTCTAACTGACTAAATGCATGTTTGTTTGGTTGCTTTACTATGTTGTTTTATTCCTTACAAGGTAACGTCAAGGCTTACTTTTATAGTTATACTAGTCATTACTATATCCATGACTACTGCAATTTGTTTTATACTCTCTACAAATATTGTTTATATAACTATTTTATACATATAATCAATCAGGGACAATTTAGTACTTTGGTTCTTATGATATCGGAAAATACCTCGAAACACCCAAAATTTTTAATTTCAATGCCTTTCCATGCCTGCATACAACATTTTTCTACTCTTTACTCTTGTTTTTTGTAACTAATTAATATTAACGTTTTCTCTTTCTCTCTCTCTTTTTGCAGAAATGGTTGAGGCCATGAAAAAAGTTGCCTCAATGGATGTTGAATTAACCGTTGAGGAACGTAATCTTTTATCGGTAGCATATAAAAATGTTATTGGCGCACGTCGTGCCTCATGGCGTATTATTACCTCGATCGAACAGAAAGAGGAAAATAAGGGTGCCGAAGAAAAATTGGAAATGATTAAAACTTATCGCGGTCAAGTTGAAAAAGAGCTACGCGATATCTGTTCGGACATTTTAAATGTACTCGAGAAACATCTCATTCCATGTGCCACCACAGGCGAAAGTAAAGTATTCTATTATAAGATGAAGGGTGATTATCATCGTTATTTGGCTGAATTCGCCACCGGTTCAGATCGTAAAGATGCTGCTGAAAATTCATTGATTGCCTATAAGGCAGCCAGTGATATTGCCATGAACGATCTGCCACCAACACATCCCATTCGTTTGGGTTTGGCGCTTAACTTTTCGGTGAGTAAATTATAATATATTTTTTTAAGGATTTTATAATAATGCATGGATAGTTTTTTGTAAAAAGTACTTTTTTCCTAAAAGTACTTTTTATGACATGTTATATTATGCTTTCTTTACGTTAGACAGAAAGAAAATGTAGCTTTTTCATAAAAATATCTCTATTTTCTAAATGTTTTTTTATTAAAAAGGGTACATTTAGAGAAAAAGTACCTTTTAAGGCACTTTTAAGAAAAAGTACTTTATAAGGTACTTTATCCGATTTCATACTTTTTATCAGTTATTTTAATACAGAAACAGTACTTTCGAGTACATTTTAACATAATGTACTTTCGAATACTTTCTAACATAATGAACTTGCGAGTACTTTGTCAAGAAAAAGTACTTTTGATTTTAAAAAAGTATATTTTAAGAAAAAGTACTTTTTTGTATCAAAACTTCTCGAGTAAAGGTTTTCTTTTTTAAAGAAAAAAAGCTTTTTTTTATAAAAATTTTGTTTTCAGAAATGATTATTTTTTGTAAAAAGTACCATTTTTAAGAAAAAGTACTTTTTTAAAAAGGTGTTTATACAAAAAAGTTCTTTTATTAAAATTGCTTTTAAGAAATTTTTTGAGATTTTAAATTTTTGAAAAAAGTACTTTCCTAAAAGGTACCATTTATGAAAATAGAATAATTTTGTAAAATATGTAGTACATAGTTTTTAGTTTTTAAAAAAGTAATAAATGTACTTTTTGTGAAATGGTACTTTTTTTTAAACTTTAAAACGAGTTTAACAATTATTTACAACATTTCTTATCTCCTCTTCCTTGCCAGGTATTCTATTATGAAATTTTGAACTCACCCGATCGTGCATGCCGCTTGGCGAAAGCAGCTTTCGACGATGCCATTGCCGAATTGGATACATTAAGTGAAGAAAGCTACAAAGACTCCACACTCATTATGCAACTGCTGAGGGATAACCTTACATTATGGACGTCTGATATGCAAGCCGATGGTAAGTTTTAAATGATCAAATTCCAGAAATAAATAACTAATTATGAACTTAATTGTTTTATTTTCCAGGTGATGGTGAACAAAAAGAGCAAATCCAAGATGTTGAAGATCAGGATGTGTCGTAATTTAAGTAACAACCCCCATTAAAACAAAACAAAACAAAAAAAAAACAAAAACAAAAAATCCCCTATAAAATTACTATTTGCATTTCTTATTTCTAAAACAAAACAAACAAACAAAAGAAAACAACAAACTGTTTCTCCAGTTATATTACTACACCACAAAACAACATCCACAAACCACCAAAAATAATCTTCTTATAAAAACAAACAAACAAATTTTGTTCATTCATACACGCGGTTCGTTCGTTCTCTATTAGTTCATAATATGAAAAAAAATATCACAAACAGCAGCATGTTTTTTCTTTTTTTTCTTTGATTTTTTTGTGTTTTTTTTTTCTTTTTTGGTAGTAATTATTACAATAAAATGTAATTAATTTATATATACATATATTTTGCCCAATTTTCTATATAAAAAGATTTTGGTTATTTTGTTTAAAAAACAATTCCTTTACAACTCCACATCCAACTGTACTCTTCTCACACGTTCTTTTTTTCTCTTACATTGTGGATTTTAGAAATAAAACATAAAAACAGCTCGTTGTTGTCCTTTCGCTCTCGTGTGTAACGTATGTACTCTCTTAAATTAAAAGAAATTTCTCCTTTTGCTAACAACCGCCCCAAACCTACACCCACTCTCTCTCCCTCCATGCCCATTTAAATGTGTGAATTTTTTTTTTGCATTAATACATAATAAATATTATAAAAAAATAAATATATATATATTAAAGCAAAACAACAACAACAAAAAATACATCAAAAAAATAATAAACAACAAAAAATAAAATAAAACAAAAACAAACAAAATCTATCATTATTATTATTTTATTTTCTTTCGCTCTGTTTCGCTAAAAATAAATAAGAAGTCAATATATAATTTTTACACTCACAAAACAAAATCAGTCATAAACACATTTCTTTTTATTTGTACTTTTCTTTCGATTAAGTAAATGCTACGAAACACACAATAAAATTACAATAAAAAGAAAATTAATAAAAGTAAAAAAAAAAAAACAAAACAAATTAATATAAACTCTTACTTTTAAGTATAAGAAAAAAAAGGCAGGCAAACTTCTTGATTGATTTAAATAAAGATTGATGGTTAGAAAAACAGACAGACGCACGTATTGAATGACAAACACACCGACCATAACCAAAATAACATTATATTATTCTCTTAGGAAGGCAAAACAAAACCACAACAGTAATAATAAAAGAAAAAGTTCTTTAAACAAACATTACACACAACAACAACAACAGCTATAACAAACAACTCTACATTTACCAATAATAACTTGTAGTTTTTACAAAATAACTTTATTATAAATAAAAAAAAAAAATAAAACAAAAGAGCAGCAAGCCCTAGTAAAAAAAACAAAATTTAACACTGATTACAAAAAAAAAAGTGTAATTGTTTGTTATATTTACACATAACATATAGTGATAGTATTTAAAAAGAAAAGACAAGACATTCTCATAAAGAAAAATCGTACATAATATATTCTCCAAGCAGTATAGAAAACTTCTCTACATTTTGTAAGGCATAAGCAGGGTAAAAACCATCATGATCAGGCAGCAGCAAACTGTATTGGAAAAAAATGGCTTAAAAATATAATTTCCTTTTTTGTATTATAAAAGCAATGAGTCAATTGAGGGGGAATTGTGTGTTGGGTAAGGAATAGATTTTATTTTAAAGTTCTCTACTGAAACTCTCTTTCCAAATGCTTTTGGTGTGGCTTTAATATTCTCTCATAGTTAAACTTCAAATTACTGATCAATATCTACAATGGTTTTCAGTTACTGACAGAGAGCAAGCTGACAGATTAGTCAGTAGACTAGCCACTATAGTAAGTTCATATACTAGTCCATAGACTTATCAAGAGACTGATCTATAGATTCACAACCTATTCTGCATTTCTATTAAATATTTTATTCGTTTCTTAACTGAGTTATGAACCCGAACATTGACAATCAGGAAATCTTCAACACGATGTAAAATGTACTGAGTATATCATATTTCCTAAACAGTCCCTAGAATAGTTCGTGGACAAGCCAATAGGCTAATCCATAGACTAGTCCATTTCCTAGGAATTAGTTTAGTCCAAATACTTGGAAATAGGTTAGTCTATAGGCTAGGCAATAGATTAGTCCATAGACTAGGCGATAGATTAGCCCATAGAGTTGTCAATAGTCTAATCCATAAACTAGACAGTTCTAGTTCACTTCTAGTTCCGTTGCACTTTAGTTCTAGTCCAGTTCTTGTTCCGTTGTACTTTAGTTCTAGTTTCGTTCCAGTTCTAGTTCAGTTCTAGTTCAATTACAGTTCAGTTCTAGTTCAATTACAGTTCAGTTCTAGTTCTGTTCATGTTCAGTTCTAGTTCAGTTCTAGTTCAGTTCTAGTTCAGTTCTAGTTCAGTTCTAGTTCATTTCTAGTTCAGTTCTAGTTCAGTTCTACTTCAGTTCTAGTTCAGTTCTAGTTCAGTTCTAGTTCAGTTCTAGTTCAGTTCTAGTTCAGTTCTAGTTCAGTTCTAGTTCAGTTCTAGTTCAGTTCTAGTTCAGTTCTAGTTCAGTTCTAGTTCAGTTCTAGTTCAGTTCTAGTTTCAGTTCTAGTTCAGTTCTAGTTCAGTTCTAGTTCAGTTCTAGTTCAGTTCTAGTTCAGTTCTAGTTCAGTTCTAGTTCAGTTCTAGTTCAGTTCTAGTTCAGTTCTAGTTCAGTTCTAGTTCAGTTCTAGTTCAGTTCTAGTTCAGTTCTAGTTCAGTTCTAGTTCAGTTCTAGTTCAGTTCAGTTCTAGTTCAGTTCTAGTTCAGTTCTAGTTCAGTTCTAGTTCAGTTCTAGTTCAGTTCTAGTTCAGTTCTAGTTCAGTTCTAGTTCAGTTCTAGTTCAGTTCTAGTTCAGTTCTAGTTCAGTTCTAGTTCAGTTCTAGTTCAGTTCTAGTTCAGTTCTAGTTTAGTTCTAGTTCAGTTCTAGTTCAGTTCTAGTTCAGTTTTAGTTCAGTTCTAGTTCAGTTCTAGTTCAGTTCTAGTTCAGTTCTAGTTCAGTTCTAGTTCAGTTCTAGTTCAGTTCTAGTTCAGTTCTAGTTCAGTTCTAGTTCAGTTTTAGTTCAGTTCTAGTTCAGTTCTAGTTCAGTTCTAGTTCAGTTCTAGTTCAGTTCTAGTTCAGTTCTAGTTCAGTTCAGTTCTAGATCAGTTCTAGTTCAGTTCTTGTTCAGTTCTAGTTCAGTTCTAGTTCAGTTCTAGTTCAACTCTACTTCAGTTCTAGTTCAACTCTATTTCAGTTCTAGTTCAGTTCTGGTTCAGTTCTAGTTCAGTTCGAATTGAGTTCTAGTTCAGTTTTAGTTCATTTTAATTTGGATAATGGGAAATGTTTAGTTTACTTTTGCATGGACTTGATTTAAAATTTAAATTCTCAAACCCCTTCACACAGTTTTTATCGATTGACTCTCCTCCTTGGTAAGCGTATTAACTGGAGTTATAATAAATATTATTATAAATATATAAATAAGAATTTCGTTTTTAATAGATCTAGTTTTTTGTCTTCGGCTCTAGATTTTTATATCTTTATAGAGATTTATATAGTAGTAGACTCTCACAGCAACATCTCATGTTCATCATCATATTTCTCGTAAATCATAGTTAATGTGAAAAAAATCCTTTCATTCGTAATATTTGACAATTATTTAGGGGAAATACTCTTTTGTATAATTTAATTTCATATGACCATTTAATTGTTTAGAGATTAAAGTGAGTCTAGTTGCATATATAAATATTTTTGCCATTATTAAAGAATTCAATTTTGAAGAAATACATAAATATAAAGCTTTTGTGTAGCGAAGAGTTTATATACAAATAAAAATATATATTTAACTATAAATAATACCTAGTTACAAACGAAATTGTAGTGTATATTTAAATAACAGTATAGTTAAAAGCGCCACCACCTACACACCTTTCTCTAACTTCCTCTCCTAACTCACCACCTCCAATCCCAAACAACACATTTTTAAAAATCATTAATTGTCATAAAAAATCAAACAAGTAGACATTCTTTACAAAATACAACATATGTTTTCACACTTTAAATTCATCATAACCTATTTCTCTTTCTATTACTCTCATTCACTCTTCTGACTCAATCACTCACTCATTAACAATAAAATTTAATTAATTAAAAAAATCATTAAAAAACGAATTATGAGAATATAATACAGCAGCGTATCACAACACTTTGATCATAAGAATATATATTTAAATACAAAAAAATAAAAATTCTTTTCCAATAAAAACAAAAAAAAACTTAAAAAAACGAAGTTGATCATCTAGTGTTATTGTTGTGGTGCTATGTGGGAGTTAGCCAGACACACAATAGAATCCATAAAAGTATACATATTCGTTAGAGTAGGAAGTTATTATGAATTTCTTTTCAACGCACAACAACATTGACCATTGATTGAAAGCGAAGTGTTTTTAAAGATCATGAGTAATTTGAAACGATTTCAAAATCAAAAGAAAATCGAAAAAAATCTGGACTTGTTGGTGAAGAAAAAATTTAAAAAAAATAATATTTTTGGTTAAAAACATTGACTTAAATTTTAGAATTTTTGCATAAAATCTGAACTTAAATTTGGGTGGAAATTTTACTCAGTTCTAGTTCCAGTTCAGATTTAGTTAAGTTCTAGTTCAAGTTCAGTTCTAGTTAAGTTCTAGTTAAGTTCCAGTTCAGTTCTAGTTTAGTTCTAGTTCAGTTCTGGTTCAGTTCTAGTTTAGTTCTAGTTCAGTTCTAGTTCAGTTCTAGTTCAGTTCTAGTTCAGTTGTAGTTCAGTTCTAGTTCAGTTCTATTTCAGTTCTAGTTCAGTTCTAGTTCAGTTCTATTTCAGTTCAAGTTCAGTTCTAGTTCAGTTCTGGTTAAGTTCTAGTTCTGTTCTAGTTCATTTCTAGTTCATCTCTAGTACAGTTCTAGTTTAGTTCTAGTTTAGTTCTAGTTCAGTTCAAGTTCAGTTCTAGTTCAGTTCAAGTTCAGTTCAAGTTCAGTTCAAGTTTAGTTCAAGTTCAAGTTTAGTTCTAGTTCAGTTCTAGTTCAGTTCTAGTTCAGTTCTAGTTCAGTTCAAGTTCAGTTCTAGTTCAGTTCTAGTTCAGTTCTAGTTCAGTTCTAGTTCAGTTCTAGTTCAGTTCTAGTTCAGTTCTAGTTCAGTTCAAGTTCAGTTCTGGTTAAGTTCTAGTTCAGTTCTAGTTCATTTCTAGTTCATCTCTAGTACAGTTCTAGTTTAGTTCTGATTTAGTTCTAGTTTAGTTCTAGTTCAGTTCTAGTTCAGTTCTAGTTCAGTTCTAGTTCAGTTCTAGTTCAGTTCTAGTTCAGTTCTAGTTCAGTTCTAGTTCAGTTCTAGTTCAGTTCTAGTTCAGTTCTAGTTCAGTTCTAGTTCAGTTCTAGTTCAGTTCTAGTTCAGTTCTAGTTCAGTTCTAGTTCAGTTCTAGTTCAGTTCTAGTTCAGTTCTATTCAGTTTTAGTTCAGTTCGAATTGAGTTCTAGTTCAGTTCTAGTTTAGTTCGAATTCAGTTCGAATTGAGTTCTAGTTCAGTTCTAGTTCAGTTCTAGTTCAGTACTAGTTCAGTTTTAGTTCAGTTCGAATTGAGTTCTAGTTCAGTTTTAGTTTAGTTCGAATTCAGTTCGAATTGAGTTCTAGTTCAGTTCTAGTTCAGTTTTAGTTCAGTTCGAATTGAGTTCTAGTTCAGTTCTAGTTTAGTTCGAATTCAGTTCGAATTGAGTTCTAGTTCAGTTCTAGTTCAGTTTTAGTTCAGTTCGAATTGAGTTCTAGTTCAGTTCTAGTTTAGTTCTAGTTCAGTTCTAGTTCAGTTCTAGTTCAGTTCAAGTTCAGTTCTAGTTCAGTTCTAGTTTAGTTCTAGTTCAGTTCTAGTTCAGTTCTAGTTCAGTTCTAGTTCAGTTCTAGTTCAGTTCTAGTTCAGTTCTAGTTCAGTTCTAGTTCAGTTCTAGTTCAGTTCTAGTTCTAGTTCAGTTCTAGTTCAGTTCTAGTTTAGTTCTAGTTCAGTTCTAGTTCAGTTCTAGTTCAGTTCTAGTTCAGTTCTAGTTCAGTTCTAGTTCAGTTCTAGTTCAGTTCAAGTTCAGTTTTAGTTCAGTTCTAGTTTAGTTCTAGTTCAGTTCTAGTTCAGTTCTAATTCAGTTCTAGTTCAGTTCTAGTTCAGTTCTAGTTCAGTTCTAGTTCAGTTCTAGTTTAGTTCTAGTTCATTTCTAGTTCAATTCTAGTTCAGTTCTAGTTTAGTTCTAGTTCAGTTCTAGTTCAGTTCTAGTTCATTTCTAGTTCATCTCTAGTACAGTTCTAGTTTAGTTCTAGTTTAGTTCTAGTTTAGTTCTAGTTTAGTTCTAGTTCAGTTCTATTTCAGTTCTAGTTCAGTTCTAGTTCAGTTCTAGTTCAGTTCTAGTTCAGTTCTAATTCAGTTCAAGTTCAGTTCTAGTTCAGTTCTGGTTAAGTTCTAGTTCAGTTCTAGTTCATTTCTAGTTCATCTCTAGTACAGTTCTAGTTTAGTTCTGATTTAGTTCTAGTTTAGTTCTAGTTCAGTTCTAGTTCAGTTCTAGTTCAGTTCTAGTTCAGTTCTAGTTCAGTTCTAGTTCAGTTCTAGTTCAGTTCTAGTTCAGTTCTAGTTCAGTTCTAGTTCAGTTCTAGTTCTAGTTCAGTTCTAGTTCAGTTCTAGTTCAGTTCTAGTTCAGTTCTAGTTCAGTTCTAGTTCAGTTCTAGTTCAGTTCAAGTTCAGTTCTAGTTCAGTTCTAGTTCAGTTCTAGTTCAGTTCTAGTTCAGTTTTAGTTCAGTTCGAATTGAGTTCTAGTTCAGTTCTAGTTTAGTTCGAATTCAGTTCGAATTGAGTTCTAGTTCAGTTCTAGTTCAGTACTAGTTCAGTTTTAGTTCAGTTCGAATTGAGTTCTAGTTCAGTTCTAGTTTAGTTCGAATTCAGTTCGCATTGAGTTCTAGTTCAGTTTTAGTTCAGTTCGAATTGAGTTCTAGTTCAGTTCTAGTTTAGTTCGAATTCAGTTCGAATTGAGTTCTAGTTCAGTTCTAGTTCAGTTCTAGTTCAGTTTTAGTTCAGTTCGAATTGAGTTCTAGTTCAGTTCTAGTTTAGTTCTAGTTCAGTTCTAGTTCAGTTCTAGTTCAGTTCAAGTTCAGTTCTAGTTCAGTTCTAGTTTAGTTCTAGTTCAGTTCTAGTTCAGTTCTAGTTCAGTTCTAGTTCAGTTCTAGTTCAGTTCTAGTTCAGTTCTAGTTCAGTTCTAGTTCAGTTCTAGTTCAGTTCTAGTTTAGTTCTAGTTCAGTTCTAGTTCAGTTCTAGTTCAGTTCTAGTTCAGTTCTAGTTCAGTTCAAGTTCAGTTTTAGTTCAGTTCTAGTTTAGTTCTAGTTCAGTTCTAGTTCAGTTCTAATTCAGTTCTAGTTCAGTTCTAGTTCAGTTCTAGTTCAGTTCTAGTTCAGTTCTAGTTCAGTTCTAGTTTAGTTCTAGTTCATTTCTAGTTCAATTCTAGTTCAGTTCTAGTTCAGTTCTATTTCAGTTCTAGTTCAGTTCTAGTTCAGTTCTAGTTCAGTTCTAGTTCAGTTCAAGTTCAGTTCTAGTTCAGTTCTAGTTTAGTCCTAGTTCAATTCTAGTTCCGTTTTATTTCGGTTCCTGTTCAGTTCTAGTTCAATTACAGTTCAATTCTAGTTCAATTCTGGCTCAATTCTGATTTAGTTCTAGTTCAATTTTTAGTTCCAGTTCTAGTTCAGTTCTTGTTCGGTTCTAGTTCTAACTCAATTCTAGTTCAGTTTAAGTTTAGTTCTAGTTTAAAAATTTTCAATTCGGAACTTAAAATGTTTAAAAGGAAAAACAAAATACATATTTGCATACTTTAAGGCATTTGAACGTTCTTGTTTCGATTTAAGCAAAATGACATTTGGAAAGGTAAGTAATAAAGTAGATTTTCAAGACTGTGTTTAGTTGAGTTCTTTAAGGTCTTATAATTACTTAAATACATGGACCTAATATAAAAATTATGCTGATATTTTAGAATTTCTAGATTTTGTGGATAATATTTTTTTCACAATTAAACAACTCCATTTTAGCTTTTGAGAATAAAATATGTTAAATCATATATTTAATAAATTGTTTATAACTAATATAAATTTAGCGTATTAAATACAATAATCATATAAATATATGAACACACTATGTATATTATTTATAAAGGATTAAAAAATCTTAAATTTTTAATTTATTAAGATTATAAAATAGTGCATACTTATATTTAACAAATAAAATCAGTTTCTCGTGTAGTAAAATACTTATTATTAGAAGAGAAATATAGAATGGAAAATATTAAAATACTATTGCTCAAACTTGACCTTTTAAAGTTAAGAATAGACTCAGCAATACATACAAATATGTAGAGAAATCCTTCAAAATTAATTTTATTTAACTTAAAGCATGTTTTACTGAATCAGATTTTAAGAACTTGCTCTAACTACTAACAATGCTTAGTTTAAATATCTCATGTCATGTTTATCTAAATTGCAACTTATTTACTATGTAGACGTAAAAGTAATTCCTTTAAATTGTTGGCATCTTTTGATTTAGTATCCTTTAGTAATTTATATAGATCCTCTAGGGATTTTAAAATGCGTAGCTGCGTATAAAAAAATAATCAATTTTCAATAAATTAATTCTAAATTAAACCCAATAAACTCACCATATATTTTGGCTCCAAGTGTGATTCATGTTTTGTGGCTAAAAACCAAAGATTAAGAGCCAGTTGGAAAGTTTGCTCTTTAGACAAATCAGCATAGCGTACAATTCTTAAAAATAATTCTAAAGATAAAGTGGCCTGTAGTTTAAATTGTTGGGAAGTACCCAAAATACTTAGTTGTCTTAATATTTCTTCTATCACAAATCTACAAATATTATTAACTTCGGCCAGAAATTTGGGATCATGTCCATAGAGTTCATCATTGGAAACCACTAAAAATTCATATTATTGTTTAAGCTATTCCACTACATTAAAGTAAATTAACTCACCTTGCGGTATATGATAGGGAAACTCCTCCAAATTTTGTACATACAACATATCCAAGGCATTCAAATAAATCTGTGTCGGTCCAGCCGTATTCAAAGCGAATGGATATTTTTGCACCACTTCCAGTAGAAGATTTAACAAATATAAAACCCCTCGTTCCGGACTATCAGGCACTAGTACTAATGTTGCCAACATATTACTAAGATATGACACCAGATATGAATCCATACTCTTGGTTTTGCCATCAATTTCTATCGAATTGGGTAATTGTGCAACCAAGTTTAAGGCCTCTTCGAAGCAAGCATCTGCTTGACCCAAACACTGATTAACTAAGGCCACTTGACCGGATAATAGATACAAGTCCATTTGTTGCTGTACCGATGTTATGCTAGGTATAGTGATAAAACAAAACGCTATACAGGCCTTAACGAAACCCTGTGTCTTACGTGAATGCTGATTGTTAACAATTTGACATGTTTCCATTGCCAATTTATTGACACTTTGTACGAGAGTATTGTAGACTGCGTCTAGATTGGAAAAAGAACCACGAGCTTCTACATAGAAACTGAGTTGCTTTTCGAAATCACGACCATAATAGACTTTTCGTATAAAGTGGCAGATCAATTGGGAAATCTGGCGGCGTTCGTCTTCAACGGTAAGGGCACTAAAATTAAAAAGTAATATGAATATGAACTCTTAAAAAATGTCTGTAGAACTCAACTGGAACTGAACTAGAACTGATCTATAATGGAATTAGAACTGAACTAGAATTGAACTAGAGCTGAACTAGGACTGAAGTAGGACTGAACTAGAACTGCACTAAAACTGAAGTAGAACTGAACTAGTATTAAACTAGAACTGAACTAGAATTGAACTAGTACTGAATTAGAACTGAATTAGAACTGAACTAGAACTGAATTAGAACTGAACTAGAACTGAATTAGAACTGAACTAGAACTGAAATAGAACTGAACTAGGACTGAACTAGAACTGAACTAGAACTGAACTAGAACTGAACTTGAACTGAACTTGAACTGAACTTGAACTTGAACTGAACTTGAACTGAACTTGAACTGAACTTGAACTGAACTTGAACTGAAGTAGAACTGAACTGAACTAGAATTGAACTAGAACTGAACTAGAACTGAACTAGAACTGAACGAGAACTGAACTAGAACTGAACTAGAACTGAACTAGAACTGAACTGGAACTGAACTAGAACTGAACTGAACTAGAACTGAACTAGAACTGAACTAGAACTGAACTAGAACTGAACTAGAACAGAACTAGAACTGAACTAGAACTGAACAGGAACTGAACTAGAACTAAACTAGAACTGAACTAGAACTAAACTAGAACTGAACTAGAACTAGAACTGAACTAGTACTGAACTAGTACTGAACTAGAACTGAACTGAACTAGAACTGAACTAGAACTGAACTAGAACTGAACTAGAACTGAACTAGAACTGAACTAAACCTGAACTAGAACTCAACTAGAATTGAACTAAAACTGATCTACAATTGGCCAAAAACTGTACTGGGAAAGAATTTAAAATAGAGCAGTAATCGATACTTACTTCACAGAATCATTGAGTATTTTACCAACACACATTAAGGCATTTATGACCACGGCATCGTAGGTAAACTCTTTGCCATTTCGTTTGTATATATCTAAAATATATTTACTAGCTTCCACTTTAGTCGATTCTTTTTGAAATAAATCTAAAAAGGGCAAAAAGTTTTCCTGCAATAACAATTTTTAAAACAATTAAAAAAAATTTTAAAACCTAATAAAAACCGCTACCAACCTGAACCAAAAGCAGTTCAATATTTTTTTGATGTTGCAATACTTTATCTAAAATATTACGCAATTGTTGATGATGTTTTTCGCCAACTTTTGTGGCAGCAATGCGAGAGTGTATCTCGCCCAAGAAACGATTAAGTTCGGTGACCTGCAATTTGTAATAGTTTAATAAAAATATATTTCTTTATAAGTACAAAGTTTTACCGGAAAATTTGAGGCCACAAATTGAGCCCATGACTCAACACAGGTTATATATTCGCTAGGGTCCGTAAATGTGTTTATAGTTTTAAAGGATTCCACTAAAAAAGCATTACGCTGTTCGAATAAAGGATTACAACTGCTCATGCTGGAACCCAAGGCCTTGAAAAGTTGAGATTTTGATATGCCCTCTGTATTAGATGAAGTCAAAACATTAACGAAGTCAAAAGCATTTGAAGCTATAAATTCGGGTTGAAAAGCTTGTAAAATGGCCATTAAAATGGTGCCACTGGAAATGTTTTAAAATGGTTAAAGAATTTAAAGAATGTATAGATTAAAAAGAACTTACTTATTTTTAACATTTTGTACATCTTTTAAAATGTCCTCCGTATAAAGATTGTTCTTGTGCACCAGAGCTTGTAGTATAAAATTGAGTGCTGGGCCATAAAGAGACAAATAGATTGACATATCTACTCTTTGACGATTTAGTTCGGAACGTATGGCACCACTAAAAGCCTTTAACAAAAAAACACACAATTATAGAAAAGATTTTGAGGTTTTAAGTTAATAATTCAGTTTACCGTTTGATAAACAGACAAAAAGTCTTTAAAATTATTTTGTATATAAGATTTATTGGTTGTTACCAATACACCAACTCGTACTAAATAGCAGCGAGCATAGGTAGCCACTAAAGGATCTCCAATGCCGCGTATCATTTGGGTTAAACGTTGTAAGGCATCATCATAGCTTTGTAAGTAAATGGATAAGTAGAAAGTTTAAAAAATTCCTAAAAACTACTTACCTTTCATTTAAGAATTCATAACATTTTAAAATGGCTATTTCAACATATAATCTAGGCAAAAGTTCTCGTATAGAAGCTATTTTGAAAAACCAATTAAGGCAAGTATCACGAGCACTTGCGGCATTTACAGCACGCATGGAACTAAAGTTATATTTACAAATTTTATTTAAAATAAACAAACATTTAGCAAATAACTTACTCTGGTCCTGATAGAGTTTTCTGTTTTAATCTTTCATAAACTAATTTACCAAAAATATCCAAAATATCTGTTATCAAAACAAATTGACTGGGATAGAAGGGCAGAACTGAGGTGTCTGCTAAAATCTTGGAGCATTGTATGGCAATTTTTAAAGCTTTAACACGCTGATCATTATGCCAAGATTGCACTAGCTCCTGATTTAATTGTTCAATACGTTGTATATACTCCTGTTGTGTTAAATCCATCATATGACGCATGGAACCATCCTCAAAGTCGTCTAATTGCTCCAAACGAAATCTTACCTTATCGGAGACTACGGTTTGTACTTTAACTGTTAGACAAAATGCTTGGGAATAATTATATTCAAAATTTTTTGAAGATAGTTACTTACTAGCATCTGTTCCGGGATGGGTTTGTGCTGAAGTAGTTAGAAAACTTGTGGATATGGATAGTTTTTCTGAAGTGGTAAATTTATTTAATATAGTCAAACGTTTGGAGTTCCAGTTTAACGACTCATCGGCCAAAATGTCTTTCTCACGTTTATTAGCTTTGATTTTTTTAAAAGATTCCTGAGATTAAGAAAAATTTTATATCAATTAATAAAAAGGAAACGAACTAGAACTGAATTAGAATAATAATTGGATTAGAACGAAACTAGAACTGAATTAGAACTGAACTAGAACTCAATTAGAACTGAACGAGAACTGCATTAGAACTGAACTAAAGATGAACTGCAGCTGAACTAGAAAAGAACTAGATATGAACAAGAAACGAACTAGAACTGAACTAAATATGGACTAAAGCTGAATAGAACTGAACTGAACTACGACTGAACCAGAATATAACTAAACTAGAATAGAACTAGAAATGGACAAGAAATGGAAAAACTAGAAATGAACTAGAACTGATCTAGAACTGTTCTAGAACTAAATTAAAACTGAACTAAAAGTGAACTAGTATTGAACTTGAACTGAACGAAAACTGAACTAGAACTCAACTTGAATTGAGCTGGAACTGAACAAAAACTAAACTAAACTACAAATGATCTAGAACCTAAGAACTTAACAATAAATTTCTTATTAGTTACATTATGTACTCATATAACACTTAAAACTTTTACTTACATATTCCGAAGCCATTTGCGATAGTGGATCCATTAATTCTTCTTCCTGTTTGGCAAATTGTGTTAAAGGATCTATACCATCTAAAGTCTGCAATAATGGCTCAGCCAATATAGACATACTCGATGATCGGCTACTCGTATTACTGCCCATACTCGAGGGTCGAGTGCCCTTACTATCCACCATTGTTACAGTGGGCAATTTAAGAGGATGCTCATAGGTTTGATAACTTTGTAATTGATTTTTAGTCACTTCATATAGACGAGGCACACACACCCTAAAATTGGTGAAAAATTTCCATGAGAACAATATCTATTATAAAGTTTTTTATTGCTTACCAGTCACTAGCCATTTTTTACTAAATTTTTATATTTTTAGATAATGTAAAATGTACACAGTTGCTAAATAAAATAAAAGAAATTAATTTTCTTCAAAAGTCCATAATTATTTGTTTACATTTAGAAGCAATGAACAGCTGTCTGCAATAAAGCTGCCATATTAAATTTGTAAAGAGATGCCGTATATGTGGAGAGTTGGTTATAAGTTTGGACTGGCAATGCTGTTTTTAACGTTTTTAAAATAAATGATTTTTAAAAAAGTTAAGGCTTTACAGCTGGCAAACTGCATATTATTAGTTGCATAACTTTTAAAATATTCCAACAGATTTATTTTAAACAGTCAACAAGTTATTAGGGAATAAATAAAACAAAAATTATAAATTAACATTTCCGTCTAGTTTCACAGCATATGGCAACTATGTTTCTTTACACACTTCCTTTTGTCCTTAGTTCGTTGTTTTTCTCGCCGGTAAAATATTGTTCGTGAAAAAGTGTAGTTTTTTAAATTAATATTTCTATAGGAAATAATTCATGAAATAATATAAAATTAGTGTTAAATTAAAGAAAATTTAATTGTCTCTTCGGGTAATATGAAATAATATGGCTAATCAAGTTATTTAAAGAAATATTTTAGTGTAAAGAAATAGTGCAAAAAGTATGTGTGTTTGTCGTTTGCTAATGTAATCTTTGTTTTTTTTGTTGCAAAAAACGCGCAAAGCTTATATGAAGAAAGGCAAAAGAAAAAGAGTGAAATAAGAAAAATTCAAAAGAGAAAATTATTAAAAATGTAGGAAATTTAAAATTCAAATTTAAAAATTAGAAAATTAAATGAAGTAAAATATATGAAAAAATAAATTAAAAAGTTCATTTAAAAGTATAAAATCAAATTTTAAAATAAAATTAATTGGTAATTAAATGTTCACAATCGAAAAAACAGAGGTAAGTTTATTAATTTTATTTAAAAAGATTTATCTCATAAAGAATTAATATTTTATCCTAAAAACTTGCTTGAAGTTACAGTTGTGTTCTGTTTCATCATTAATTAATAGAAGGGAAATGAACTAGAACTGAATTAGACTGGACTAGAATTGAACTAGAACTGAACTAGAATTGAACTGTAACAGAAGTAGAATAGAACAGAACTAAAACTTATCTTGAACTGCACTAAAACTGAAATAAAGCAGCACTAGAACTGAAATAGAGCTGAACCAGAACCGAACTAGTAATGAACTAGAACTAAACTAGAACTGAACTAGAACTGAACTAGGACTGAACTAGAACTGAACTAGAACTGAACTAGAACTGAACTAGAACTGAACTAGAACTGAACTAGTACTGAACTAGAACTGAACTAGAACTGAACTAGGACTGAACTAGAACTGAACTAGAACTGAACTAGAACTGAACTAGAACTGAACTGGAATCGAACTAAACCAGAACTAGAACTAGTACTGAACAAGAACTGAACTGAACTAGAACTGAACTACAACTGAACTAGTACTGAACTAGAACTGAACTAGAACTGAACTAGAACTGAACTAGAACTGAACTAGAACTGAACTAGAACTGAACTAGAACTGAACTAGAACTGTACTAGAAATTAAATAGAACAAAACTAGAACTGAATTAGAACTGAACTAGAACTGGACTAGAATTGAACTAGAACTGAACTGAAATCGAACTAGAACTGAACTAGAACTGTACTAGAAATTAAATAGAACCGAACTAAAACTGAACTAGAACTTAAGTAGAACTGTACTAGAAATTAAATAGAACCGAACTAAAACTGAACTAGAACAGAACTAGAAATAAACTAGGAGTGAACTAGAATGAACTAAAACTGAACTTAACTAGAACAGAACTCAACTTGAACTAGCACTAAAAGTTCATCTTACATTTTCCGAAGCCATTTGCGATAGTGGATCCAATAATTTCTCTTCCTATTTGTCAAATTGTGTTAAAGGATCTATACCATTTAAAGACTGCAATAACGGCTCAGGCAATATAGACATACTCGAAGATCGGCTACTCCTATTGTTATTGCTACACCATTGTTATAATGGACAATTGAAGAAGATGCGCATAGGTTTGATTAGTTTGTAATTGATTTTTAGTCACTTCATATAGACGAGGCATACTCACCCAAAAACTGGTAAAAAATCTTCCATTAGAAAATAAGAGAAATTAATTTTCTTCAGAAGTCCATAATTATTTGTTTACATTCAGATGCAATGAACAGCTGTTTACAATAAAGCTGCCATATTCAATTTGTAAAGAGATGTCGTATAGGTGGAGAGTTGGTGAAGTTTGGGCTGGCAATGCTGTTTTTAATGTTTTTAAAATAACTTTTAAAATAAATAAGGCTTTACAACTAGCAAACTATGAGTTGTATAACTTTCAAAATATCCCTACATATTAGTTTTAAATGGTCAACAAGTTGTTAGGGATTAAACATAGCAAAAACAATAAATTAACATTTCCGTCTAGTTTCACACCCTGTGGCAAATATGTTTGTTTACACACTTCCTTTTTGCCTTAGTTCGTTGTTTTTTCTCGCCGGTAAAATATTGTTCGTGAAAAAGTGCAGTGTTTTAATTGAATATTTCTATAGGAAGTAATTCATGAAATAATATAAAATTAGTGTTAAATTAAAGAAAATTTAATTGTCTCTTAGGGTAATATGAAATATTATGGGTAATCAAGTTATTCAAAGAAATATTTTAGTGTAAAGGAATAGTGCAAATAATGTTTGATTGTCGTTTGCTAATGATATTTTTGTTTTTTGTGCAATAAAGCGCGCAAAGCTTATATGAAGAAATGCGAAAGAAAAAGATTTGCCTGGTTGTGATATAAGAAAAATTGAAAAGGGAAGTTAATTTAAAATGTAGGAAAATTAATTTAATTAAAAAAAAAAAAAAAAATAAGAAAATTAAAAAAATATAAAATATAAGTATTAAATAAAGTTAAATATGTGAAAATAATAAATTAAAAATTTATTTAAAGGAATAAAATTAATAGGTAAATTTCCAAATCGAAAAAAACTAAGTTTATTTGAAGTTTTATCTTAAAAACGATTTATCTTATAAAGTCTAGTCTATAGTCTAGTCTATAGTCTAGTTTATAGTCTAGTCTATAGTCTAGTCTATAGTCTAGTCTATAGTCTAGTCTAATAGTCTATAGTAGTCTATAGTCTAGTCTATAGTCTAGTCTATAGTCTAGTCTATAGTCTAGTCTATAGTCTAGTCTATAGTCTAGTCATAGTCTAGTCTATAGTCTAGTCTATAGTCTAGTCTATAGTCTAGTCTATAGTCTAGTCTATAGTCTAGTCTATAGTCTAGTCTATAGTCTAGTCTATAGTCTAGTCTATAGTCTAGTCTATAGTCTAGTCTATAGTCAGTATATAGTCTAGTCTATAGTCTAGTCTATAGTCCAGTCTATAGTCTAGTCTATAGTCTAGTCTATAGTCTAGTCTATAGTCTAGTCATAGTATAGTCTATAGTCTAGTATAGTCTAGTCTATAGTCTAGTCTATAGTCTAGTCTATAGTAGTCTATAGTCTAGTCTATAGTCTAGTCTATAGTCTAGTCTATAGTCTAGTCTATAGTCTAGTCTATAGTCTAGTCTATAGTCTAGTCTATAGTCTAGTCTATAGTCTAGTCTATAGTCTAGTCTATAGTCTAGTCTATAGTCTAGTCTATAGTCTAGTCTATAGTCTAGTCTATAGTCTAGTCTATAGTCTAGTCTATAGTCTAGTCTATAGTCTAGTCTATAGTCTAGTCTATAGTCTAGTCTATAGTCTAGTCTATAGTCTAGTCTATAGTCTAGTCTATAGTCTAGTCTAGTCTATATAGTCTAGTCTATAGTCTAGTCTATAGTCTAGTCTATAGTCTAGTCTATAGTCTAGTCTATAGTCTAGTCTAGTCTAGTCTATAGTCTAGTCATAGTCTAGTCTATAGTCTAGTATAGTCTAGTCTATAGTCTAGTCTATAGCGTAGTCTATAGTCTAGTCTATAGTCTAGTCTATAGTCTAGTCATATAGTCTAGTCTATAGTCTAGTCTATAGTCTAGTCTATAGTCTAGTCTATAGTCTAGTCTATAGTCTAGTCTATAGTCTAGTCTATGTCTAGTCTATAGTCTAGTCTATAGTCTAGTCTATAGTCTAGTCTATAGTCTAGTCTATAGTCTAGTCTATAGTCTAGTCTATAGTCTAGCTAGTCTAGTCTATAGTCTAGTCTATGTCTAGTCTATAGTCTAGTCTATAGTCTAGTCTATAGTCTAGTCTATAGTCTAGTCTATAGTTCTAGTCTATAGTCTAGTCTATAGTCTAGTCTATAGTCTAGTCTATAGTCTAGTCTATAGTCTAGTCTATAGTCTAGTCTATAGTCTAGTCTATAGTCTAGCTATAGTCTAGTCTAGGTCAGTCTAGTCTAGTCTATAGTATAGTCTATAGTCTAGTCTATAGTCTAGTCTATAGTCTAGTCTATAGTCTAGTCTATAGTCTAGTCTATAGTCTAGTCTATAGTCTAGTCTATAGTCTAGTCTATAGTCTAGTCTATAGTCGTAGTCTATAGTCTAGTCTATAGTCTAGTCTTATAGTCTAGTCTATAGTCTAGTCTAGTAGTCTATAGTCTAGTCTATAGGTCTAGTCTATAGTCTAGTCTATAGTCTAGTCTATAGTCTAGTCTATAGTCTAGTCTATAGTCTAGTCTATAGTCTAGTCTATAGTCTAGTCTATAGTCTAGTCTATAGTCTAGTCTATAGTCTAGTCTATAGTCTAGTCTATAGTCTAGTCTATAGTCTAGTCTATAGTCTAGTCTATAGTCTAGTCTATAGTCTAGTCTATAGTCTAGTCTATAGTCTAGTCTATAGTCTAGTCTATAGTCTAGTCTATAGTCTAGTCTATAGTCTAGTCTATAGTCTAGTCTATAGTCTAGTCTATAGTCTAGTCTATAGTCTAGTCTATAGTCTAGTCTATAGTCTAGTCTATAGTCTAGTCTATAGTCTAGTCTATAGTCTAGTCTATAGTCTAGTCTATAGTCCTAGTCTATAGTCTAGTCTATAGTCTAGTCTATAGTCTAGTCTATTAGTCCTAGTCTATAGTCTAGTCTATAGTCTAGTCTATAGTCTAGTCTATAGTCTAGTCTAGTCTATAGTCTAGTCTATAGTCTAGTCTAGTTAGTCTATCGTCTAGTCTATAGTCTAGTCTATAGTCTAGTCTATAGTCTAGTCTATAGTTAGTCTTAGTCTAGTCTATAGTCTAGTCTATAGTCTAGTCTATAGTCTAGTATATCGTCTAGTCTATAGTCTAGTCTATAGTCTAGTCTATTAGTCTAGTCTATAGTCTAGTCTATAGTCTAGTCTATAGTCTAGTTCTATTTTTTAGTCTATAGTCTAGTCTATAGTCTAGTCTATAGTCTAGTCTATAGTCTAGTCTATAGTCTAGTCTATAGTCTAGTCTATAGTCTAGTCTATAGTCTAGTCTATAGTCTAGTCTATAGTCTAGTCTATAGTCTTAGTCTATAGTCTAGTCTCTAGTCTAGTCTATAGTCTAGTCTATAGTCTAGTCTATAGTCTAGTCTATAGTCTAGTCTATAGTTAGTCATTAGTCTAGTCTATAGTCTAGTCTATAGTCTAGTCTTATAGTCTAGTCTATAGTCTAGTCTATAGTCTAGTCTATAGTCTAGTCTATAGTCTAGTCTATAGTCTAGTCTATAGTCTAGTCTAGTCTATAGTCTAGTCTATAGTCTAGTCTATAGTCTAGTCTATAGTCTAGTCTATAGTCTATTCTGTAGTCTATTCTATAGTTTAGTATATAGTCTAGTCTAGAGTCTAGTCTATAGTCTAGTCTATAGTCTAGCGACTTTTGCAGAAAACTTAATACTGACAGTTTCTAGCGGTTTTTGTGACATGGTTTAACGGAAAATGGTAGAAAAATATTGACAACACTGCTCTAGTCTAAAGACTAATATTTCCCCTTGTCAGTAGACTAGCCTTTTGTCTAGAAATATCTCTAGCAAATGTTATGACAAATGGCTTATTGTTGAATCTTATTTCGAAATTAGGAATAGATTAAAATAATTCAAATAAAACACTTAACTTTTTTATAAGCAGTAGTAATAAATATTGTTTTTATTGTAATAAACAATTTAGTTTATTTGTTTATTTAAATTTACAAAAATAAAACAGATTAATACAATTTTGAAATTTTTACGATATATATTACAATTTGTTTATATAATTATTAATTTGTGTACATAAATCTTTTAAAGATATAAGAAATTCTTAAGAAAACAAAAATTATTTTATACAGTCTTAAATATAAAAAAGAAATTAACTTAAATATTAAAGGGAATTCACAAGTAAACAAATTATTTTTTTTTTTTCAAAAATCTTTAAACAAAATTTTGTTAAAATTTACAAAAAAGCTTTCTTTTCAATTTTAGATTTTAAAGTGTACTTGTTTCAGTGAATTCTATAAATATTTTTATACAATAACTTGTTGTTTCGTAAATATATATAATTCGTTTAATTTATTTATTTTTTTTTTTTAATTTTTTAATATAATACACACATACATAATTACAATATAGTATATATTTATTTAATAATATAATAAAGTGACATAGATTTATTTAGACTTGTATTTTGTTATAATTACTTAGTGTTGTTTTTTTAATGTTAATAAATGTAACCACCTTTTGGTTTTCAATGTTTAACTTTTTTTGTTATAATTTTTGTTTTAAATATGTTTTATTTTTTGTTATAATTTTCCTAAACTAGAATTTTGTGTTATTGCAGCGGAAATTAATATTTTAGTTACAATTTCTAAAATTATTAAGCCACATTTAAACATGGCACAATTACCGTTTTTTCATAAGTTTTTAAAAATATAAATCACATTTATAATGTAGAGATAAGAAATATTTCTTTTTATTATTTTTAAAAGTTATTAAAGCACAATGGGTTTGCATATAATTTTAACTTTTAAGCTCAAAAACTGTCTAAAGAGTTTTAGTTGAACTTTTTTCTATAGTATATTGAAAGCTTAGTTAAAAGCTTTAGCTTAAAAAAGCTCTCTTTTAAGTTTTGAAATGTTTTTTCTTGTTAGTTTTATCAAAGCTTTGCGTTGAGAAAGCATTTTTAGAATTATATACACTATATAAAAAGCCTAATTAAAAGCTTAAAAGTTTACAAAATCTATTTTTAAAATTTTCATTTGAAAAATGTTTATTCAGTTTTCTTATCACTTTTATTAAAAGCTTTGACTTGACAAGCCTTTTTTCTTAAGTAAAAAGCTTTATATTAAACATTGTTTAAACAGTTTACCAAAGCTTAACAAAGTTTTAAAATTTATAAAAACTATTTCATAATAACTTAAACTTAACTTAAAAGCTTTCGACAAGGCTTTATCTCAAACAAATGCTTTATAATTACTCAAAAGCTTTGTGTGAAACCTAAAAAAGTTTGTAGAGGTTAATATCAAAAACTGCTTTAAAAGCTTTCTAATAAAGGTGTGTTTTCTTTTATTTTGTTTTGTTATAAAAGAAAAAGCTTTTTATTTAATACATACATATAGAGCATAATATTTAGTATTTTATATTAAAGCTTTAACATAAAAACTATTTTTTTTTAAAAGCTTACTCTTAAGCTCAAATACCTATATTAAAAGCTTTATAATAAAAGTTTTTTGGTTATCATTAAGAAAAAGCTTTTTTAATTTTTAGAGAGCTTAACTCTTCAAGCAGTTAGTTGTAAAAGCTTTCCACAGAAAAAATTGCTCATAATTGTTTTAAAGCATTAAGGAGTATTTAATTATTTTTTTATAGAAATTTTATAAATATTTAAAAGCATTTCCAAGAAATATTAAAAAGCTTTTTCTATAAAGTATAATATTTAAAGCTTCGCCTTAGATATATAAGCTTTTAATTTTGAGTACTAAAGTTTTACTCACTCATTAGATATAGAAAACTATGAAAGCTTCGACACAATTTTAACAACAATGTTTTTAAAGTTTGTTGTTTAAAAGCTTTTTGATAATTTTTTTAAATTTATTAGATATTTTAAACTATTACAGCTTTGGCAATATTTCAAGACCAAAGCTTTTAAAATTTGTTGCAGAACAACTTAAAAGCTTTCGGAAATAGTTTTGAAAATTCCTTAAATCAAAGCTTCGGCACAATTTTAACACCAATTCATGATTCATAAAAATAAAAGCTTATTAAAAGGTTTATTGTATTTATTAGATACATATAAGAGCTTTGACAACATTTTAAATCCAGACTTTTGAATTTTTTGTATAAAAGTTGTGCTAACAGTTCAGAATGTATTTTAACATGAAAGCTTTTAAAGCTTTTAATAGTATTTTTGAAAATGTATTAGATATTGGAAACTATCAAAGCTTTTGTACTATTTAAACGTTAAAGCTTTTAAAAATTGTTGTTTGAAATTTTTGAATTTGACTATTACTAATCATTGAAATAAAAGCTTTTGCGAGTTTAACTTTAATAACTTTGACAATATTTCAACAACAAAGATTTTCAAGTTGTTTGTTCAAAAGTTGCCATTAAAGTTCGATTCATTACAATAACAGCTTTACGATATATTTTTATGAATTTAACTATAAAAGCTTTGGCAATATTTTAACAACAAAGCTTTTCAAATTTTTTGTTCAAAAAGTTGCTCTTATAGTTCAATTTATTAGAAATTTTCAAAGCTTTTTTAGGATTTTTTAAAAAGCTTTAAAAAGCTTTTCTGTAGAAATCTTTTAGACATTATTTTTAATGTAAAGTTTGCTTTCCCATTGTGCATTATGTGTTAAGCAAGTTTTATTATACATTTTTAATAACAATATTATATATTTTTTTTTCTGAAAAAAGTTCATTATTATAAAATAAATCAACAAAATTATTTGATCTAAATACTACAAACATAGCAACAATAAGAAGCAGCTGATTTCCCACAACATCATCATCATTTGTGATCAATATTATTTATATTAATTTTTTTAACAGCAGCAACCTAATGAAATGAAAAAGAAAAAAATTAAAAACTTTGTTAATTAATTAAATAAATATTTTTAAATTTTAGATTATTTAGAAATATGGAAACAAAAATGTTAAAAACCTTTTAAAGCCACACTTTTATTTGGTTACAAAGTAGAAGAGTATTAGTGTTGTAGCTATAACTCAATACCCAATTCTATAGCTATTCCATAAAATCACACCACTTGCACTGTGGCAAAGGCACTAAAAGTGACTTTTTTGGGAAATTCTGGTCCCGGAGAGCCGCGTGTTTTAATAACTGGTTTCAGAGGAGTTCTAGGCTTCAGAGACAATAGTCCTGCTGAGGCAGCCAATTCCTTGAGACGTTGTGAAAAACCATGGGAATTGGAAGATGATTCAGAATTTGAGGAAATAATGGCCACACCATCGACAACATCACCATTATGATTGTGGGCATTAGGTACTGTATTAACAGTGGTGGCCGGATGTATACGATAGACTTGTCCATTTGAGGAGGGATACAGGAGACTAGCATTGTTAATCGTACTTTGAGGAGCATTTGTGTAGCTGAAAGTAGAGTAATGAAATGAATATGAAATTAGAAATTGCAGTTTAATATGGAAAAATTTTGTATATAAATATTTATGTTTATTTGTTTAAATTATTTGTTTTGATATTCAGTTTCTTAAGAAGTCACATGTTGTTAACTTTTTTTACTTTTATCTGTTTTTCTCTATTGTTTTGTGTTAAATTTTTAAGGTTTTTGTTAATTTATTTAATGTGTTAATTTGTTAATGTGTTAAAATATAAAAATTTCTTTTATTCTTAAGTGTTAATATTTCTTTATGCTGGAAAACAAATTTTAATTTACGTAAATTTTTAATCAATCAAAAGCTACACATAATTGTTAATGATTATTTAATTTAGTTTTTTTATTCGATTAAGTAAACAGTATTGAAAATCAAATAATTTCCTTATTGTCAATTTTTATTAATGAATTTAATTCTACAAAGAGTTCATTGCTAATTAAAAAAACTTTTAACGGAAACTTTCAAAATAATGCCAAATACTATTAGCTATTATAACTTTATGTTTTTTGTTAAATTTTGCCTTAAGTAAAGCTTTTTTGCATAAATTGTTAAGGTTTTTACCAAGAGCTTTACTTTTAACTGTTCTTGTTCAATATCGAAAGCTCAGTTAAGAGATTTACCTTACAAAAAGTAAATTTTCCAGTAGACATATCAAAAAGCTTTAAATTTTGCAGATTTTCCTTATTTGTTACTTATCAAAAGCTTTGTCTGGAGAAGACCATCAATTATACTTTGATTCTTGAGTATAATATCAATTAAATGGCACTATTAAAGCTTTTCGTAAATAATTTATGGTAGGCTTTTTACTTTTTACTTATCAAAAGCTTAGGCTTGAGAGAGTATCTGAAAAGGAGTATCCAGAGAGGAATATTGAAAGCTCTGATAAAATATTTATCTTACAAAAAGTTGTTTTTCTATAATTTCTCAACACCCATTTAAAAAAAAAACTTAAAATTTTTCAAGTTTTAGTAAATCTATTAATATATTAAAAGCTTTTTTTTTCTTATTTGTCTTAATTATAAGTTTAAGCTTAAAAGCTTTTTAAAATTAAATTTTCTTAAAAGTTTTATCCAGTTATTAAGCTTTATATGAAATAAGCTTTAAAGCTATTAAAAGTTTTATTTAAACATCTTCCTTAGATAAGAGCCCATTAATAAAGCAAACAATTCTATACTACTATTGATTGAAGCTTTTAAAGCTTTTGTAAATCAATTAAAACTTTACATATACATTTACATTATATAAAGAAGATTCAATTATTAAAGCTTTATCAGCTTATTGTTAAAAATAAGCTTTAAAGCTATAAAATCAGCATTAAATATTATAGAATCTTTTACTATATTCATTAAAAGTTCCTTAATAAATTACCATTCAAAGTTTTTTCTCAGCTTTAAAGCTTTAAATACTTTTTTGTGTTACCTTACTAAAAGCTTTTAGTTTGAGAAGTGATTCAATTACGTACTAATACATATTGAAGTGTTTGGAGCTTTTCTATATAAAGTAAATTTTCATCAAAAGCTTTTTAAAACTTTAAATATATTGTAGGCTTTTTCCTATAACTTATCAAAAGCTTTATTAAAACCTTTTGCCGTATAAATTGATTCCATTAATTACTTCTAGTGAAGTTTTTGAAGCTTTTGTAGAATTTCTATAAAAACCTTTATCCAGAAACTAAGCTTTAAATAAAGAAAATTTTAGAGCTTTTGCTTTTAACTTATCAATGGCTTTAAATAAAACTTTTTGATGAAGAGAATTAATTTATTGGTGCCATTAAAGTTCTTCCATATAAGAAGCTTTTCTTGTAATTAAGCATTAAATGTGGAATATCTGATAAGCTTTTAAAACTTTGAATATATTGTAGGCTTTTTCCTATATCTTATCAAAAGCTTTATTAAAACCTTTTGCCGTATAAATTGATTCCATTAATTACTTCTAGTAAAGTTTTTGAAGAATTTTTGAATAGAATTTCTATAAAAACTTTAACTATAAATTAAGCTTTAAATAAAGAAAATTTTAGATCTTTTACTTTTATCTAATCAAAGCTTTAACTAAAACTTTTTGATGATCATTAAAGTTCTTCCAAATAAAAAGCTTTTCCTGTAATTAAGCTTTAAATGTGAAATATGTGATAAATAAAAAGCTTTATAGATCAATTAAACTTTTAATTTTGTAGTTTTTTATAACTACTCTCAGCCTATAAAAGACTTGACAGCGCTTTAAACTATTTAATAAACCATTAACATTTAAATATTTTCAAAATATTAATTCAGCTTAAAAACATTAAATTTAATTTTAAAAAGATTTATTTGATTATTAATTATATTTAGAAAACCTTAAATAATTAAAAAACCAGCCTACTTATGGTAAGATTTAAAGCCTTTAAAAAATGTTAATGACTTTTTGTTTTTGCAATATTAACATTGACTTAAGTTCTTGTTCTTATTCTTGTTGCATATATAAAATAAGCTGCATAAAATGTATTTACTAGAGATACAACTTCTACATGCAACAATCACTTGTATGGCGAAGCCAATAACCTAAGATGTTTAGATCATGTGCTGTTCAAGTAGTTGACCTTAAACTTCATTTCGGTTAAAAATATTTAAAATTTAAAATTCACAAAAACAACTCAAATTAATTGTAAAATAGCTAAACATTTAGTAGACATTTTATGTTTTTTTAAAATTTTATTTTTATAAAAATAAAATTATATTTTTTTTTCACTTAATAACGAAGTAAAACCACTTTTCATTTATTTGAAAAGAAAAAAGGAGAAAAATAAAACACAAAATCACCAAGATTCGTTCACAGTAACTGAAAGATGAAGGTGAATGTGAAAAATAAATGTTTAATATTATAGAGACAATAAATTTTAAACGATAAATAACTTTACATACATACATATGTATGTATGTACAAACATGCATAAGTTTTTTTGTACATAAGGAAGTAATTTAATTGATTTATATGCATTTCCATATATAAATTATGTGGTGTTGACATTACATTAAACGAACTCTATCATAAAGAGGGTGTGTGTATGATTTCAGGTTTTATTTCAATATTTTTATGGAACTATACAGTTCTCAGTAAGATCAGTGCTCTCTGAGGAACAGAATAATGTTTCAAGGTTATAGAGATAAAATCCAAACGGAAGGAGAGTTTCTGTACAAAATTGATAAATTTTCTATAGATTTTTATAGACTATGGACTAAAACATATAAAAGACTATAGACTAGACTATGACTAGACTATAGACTAGACTATAGACTAGACTATAGACTAGACTATAGACTAGACTATAGACTAGACTATAGAATAGCCTAGGACTAGACTATAGACTAGACTATAGACTACGACTATAGACTAGACTATAGACTAGACTATAGACTAGCACTATAGACTAGACCTATAGACTAGACTATAGGACTAGACTATAGACTAAGACAGCTATAGACTAGACTATAGACTAGACTATAGACTAGACTATAGACTAGACTATAGACTGACTATAGACTAGACTCTAGACTAGACTATAGACTAGACTATAGGACTAGACTATAGACTAGGACTATAGACTAGACTATAGACTAGGACTATAGACTAGACTATAGACTAGACTATAGACTAGACTATAGACTAGACTATAGACTAGACTATAGACTAGACATAGACTAGACTATAGACTATAGACTAGACTATAGACTAGACCTATAGACTAGACTATAGACTAGACTATAGACTAGACTATAGACTAGACTATAGACTAGACTATAGACTAGACTATAGCTAGACTATAGACTAGACTATAGACTAGACTATAGACTAGACTATAGACTAGACTATAGACTAGACTATAGACTAGACTATAGACTAGACTATAGACTAGACTATAGACTAGACTATAGACTAGACTATAGACTAGACTATAGACTAGACTATAGACTAGACTATAGACTAGACTATAGACTAGACTATAGACTAGACTATAGACTAGACTAGAGACTAGACTATAGACTAGACTATAGACTAGACTATAGACTAGACTATAGACTAGACTATAGACTAGACTATAGACTAGACTATAGACTAGACTATAGACTATACTATAGACTAGACTATAGACTAGACTAGAGACTAGACTATAGACTAGACTATAGACTAGACTATAGACTAGACTATAGACTAGACTATAGACTAGCTAGACTAGACATAGACTAGACTATAGACTAGACTATAGACTAGACTATAGACCTAGACTATAGAACTAGACTATAGACATAGGACTATAGCTAGACTATAGGACTAGACTATAGACTAGACTAAACTAGACTATAGACTAGACTATAGACTGACTAAGACTAGACTATAGACTAGACTATAGACTAGACCTATAGACTAGCTATAAGACTAGACTATAGACTAGACTATAGACTAGACTATAGACTAGACTATAGACTAGACTAATAGACCTAGACTATAGACTAGACTATAGACTAGACTATAGACTAGCTATAGACTAGACTATAGACTAGACTATAGACTAGACTATAGACTAGACTATAGACAGACTATAGACTAGACTATAGACTAGACTATAGACTAGACTATAGACTAGACTCTAGACTAGACTATAGACTAGACTATAGACTAGACTATAGACTAGACTATAGACTAGACTATAGACTAGACTATAGACTAGACTATAGACTAGACTATAGACTAGACTATAGACTAGACTATAGGACTAGACTTAGACTAGACTACTACTAGACTAGACTATAGACTAGACTATAGACTAGACTATAGACTAGACTATATTTGTAACTGAAAATTTTTCGATATCTTTCATTTATTTTCAATATGAACTTTAGTATTTCTTAGATTTGACTTTTCATTTTTAGTTACTTATCTCAATGATGGAATCTCTTTTTGCATCTTAATGAAATCTTTTAATGGATTTTTTTGTAATTTTTTTATATTAGAACTTTTAAGTGTTGTTTACATGTGTGTGTCTTTTTAAATGTCAAGTTGTTTATAAACAAATTATAAATTCAAATTTACCATAACTTAGGAATAGTATTAAAGGTATGACGGGCTGCATTAAATTTATGTAAATCATAAAATTATTAATGCGTGTCATATACATTTATATGTATGTGTATATGTATGTACATTTTAAAGTCCATGTTTATTTAATTAGATTTATAAGAGTTAATTA